>NW_024507768.1:1619247-1769854 GCF_017590055.1 Onychostruthus taczanowskii | reverse complement strand
CGTCGCCCCGCCCAGCGGCGCGCGGCGCGCGGCGTCACCCCCCGGCCGGCGTCACCCCACGCCCGCGGGGGGGAGGAGGGAGCGCGGCAAGGGCGAGGGGGCGGGGCCTCGCATGCAAATGAGCGCCGCGCGTGACTCGGGGGGCTCCGCTGCGTCACGGGGGAGGCGGGGCGATCGCTTGTCTCCGCCCACATTCGCGCGCTGCCATCCATATATGGCGGCGAGTGCGCGTGTTTGTGTATGCAAATGAGCTTCCGTGACGTCATGCGGCGCCATGCAAATGAGAGGCGCAAGGCTCGACGGGAGCACCTTCGTTGTTTTTTTCCGCCTAAAAATGATGTTTTCCCTGCGATTTTCGGCAGCGCGAGGCTGCTCCGTGCTCGGCTGGCGATCGGAACCTCGGGGCGTGTTCCGCGAGGGGATCACGGAGAACGCAGCGCCGCGGGGGCGCTGCCGGGGCTGTGGGCGGGTGATGGTGGCGTGACCAGCCAGGGACGGGCGGGCGCGGCATGGCTCCACCTGCCGGGCGAGGAGAACGACACCGGGAAGCCCAGCCGCTGTCACTTCCGCGCCCTACGGCAGCCGGCGGGGGTCAAGCGGCGGCGCTGTGTGAGTGCGTCAGTGCGCGTGTGCGCCACTTCCGGCTGGCGGCGGCGGGAGCACCATGCCCAAGTGAGGCCGGGCCGGGGGTCCCGGGTGGGGTCCCCGGGTGGGGATCGCTGCTTCTCGAGGGCCCTGGTGCGCCCCGCGAGCTCAGGGCCGTGAGGGGCGCGGATGACGGGCGGGCCGAGCGCTGGCGGCCCGCGGGGTCGTTCCCGGGCTCCGTTAACGCTCGCAGCGGGCTCTCAGTGACCAGGCTTTTCCCCGGCAGGTTTTACTGTGATTACTGTGACACGTACCTCACCCATGACTCGGTGAGTACCAAAGCCTCGGCTTCGATTCTTTCGCGCGTCAAGAGCATTAAAATAAAATTTATCTCGGCTAAAAGCGGGGCCTGTGGGGTGCAGCGGTGTTCCTGGGTGTTTTCCCTTTCCATGAAAAAAGAGGGAGAACGTGCCGTGCCCCTGGTGTTCTGCAGCGGGGCAGTGGCAGGGTCAGAGATGGCAGCTGAGGGCCTCAGGGCAGACTGGAGAGTCAATATTTACTGTGCTGATAAAAATTTATATAAAGGTTTTGTACATCGCCCCTCCTCTGCCTGGGCACAGAAACTAACCTGCTTTATGCTGCTAAATTGCACGTGTTTAGAATCATGAGGAGCACTGGTAACCTTAGGGTTTCTGTGGTCTTTCCCAGCCCTCCGTGAGAAAAACCCACTGCAGTGGCCGGAAGCACAAGGAGAACGTGAAGGATTATTACCAGAAATGGATGGAGGAGCAAGCCCAGAGCCTGATTGACAAAACAAGTAAGGCCAATCTTTCTGTGACCCCGGCTGCCTCCCCACTCCTTCCCCTGCCTTTCCTCCAGCTGCTCTTCCCTGCTTCCACCTTGACTTTTCCTCACTTCCCTGGCCAGTCTTTGCTCAGTGAGTCATGAGTGAAATCTTGGAGTGTGGATCTTGAGTTCCTCAGGTTTTGGGCCGTCCTGGGGGAGCTGAGAGCTCTGCCTACCACACAAGAGCTGAGGTTCCCTCCCAGGGCTGGTGGCAGTGGCTCCATGTCACTGTTCATGAGGGCTCTCAGTGATGTCCTGCAGGGCCACATAACTTGTGCTGCTTGGCAGTGGCACATTTTTGCTAAGAGCACGGATAAGAATTTCAAAAGATAGGAAAACAGACACAAAAATGTGTGGATTGTTGCATTTTTCACATGCTGGGGTTGCCTGCCCTCAGTTGCCAAGTGATTTTTTTTTCCTGGCACTTAAAGGCTTAACTGAGCTGTGGCATTGATTCCTCTGTCACTTCAAGAGATCCTTTTTCTCTTTCCTCTATGAAAGAAGTGCAAACAGCAGGTTAGCTGTGTGGCAGCACTCCTTGGCTCGTGGGGTATCTCAGGTTCATGGGACCCCTCAGGATCACTGATCCCACTCCCAGCTCCGTGCAGGACTGCCTGAGACCAAGCCATGAGACCAGCAGCATCACCCAGCTGCTCCCTGAGCTCTGACACACTCAGAGCTGTGCTCACTCCCCCGGGGAGTGCTCAGTGCCCAACCACCTCTGGGTGAAGAATTTTCCTAAAACAATCCAATCCGAATTTCCCCTAACTCATCCTCACTCTACTTCCCTTTGTCTGTTTTCCTTGTGATGCTTCCAATTCCCCACCTTTTCCCTTCCTTCCAGTCAATACCAGTGGAATCCCTCCCCTTCCTTGCCCCCTCCCCAGCCCTGGCCCCGTTGCCATTCCAGCACAGCATGTCCCGGTGGAACGCTGCGGATCCCGCCACGTGGTTGATTTTTTATTTTTCTCCTCTCCCACCCCCCTTCCCTCCCACCCTGCCCAGGGGTGTGACATCCACGCAGGAGCTCTCTAGTCCCAGCTGTAACAATAATTGTCTCCAGGAGTCTCAGGTGCTCCCCAGGTGCCAGGGATGTGTCCGGCGTGGGGACAGCAGCGCACGCAGCATGACGTGACCGCGGGGCATGACACGGACGAGCGACCCGGCGCTTCCTCGGCCTAGTAACTGGTGTTTTTTTTTTTCCCTGGGATTCTTTCTTTCCTTTTTTTTTTTTTTCTTTTCCCCCCCAATGTAGCGGCTGCATTCCAGCAAGGGAAAATTCCACCGACGCCGTTCTCGGCACCACCTCCGGCCGGAGCCATGATTCCACCTCCTCCCAGCATCCGTAAGTGTGGGGCACTTTGGGGCTGGGATCAGGGCCCTCTGGAGAGCTGTATTGTTTGTGTCCTCAGCTTGGAAAGAAGAGGCCTTTTAGCTTGAAGCCAAGCCACCTTGAGCTTGTGCTCTCAGGGTGTGAGGAAATTTTGTGTAAGAGCAGTTCAGTCCTTACTGTGTGTGATTTCTGGGATGCTGAGTGCACCAGAAGCAGTGACAACCCCTCATTCTGTGGGGACTCCTATGGCTCTGTTAAAACTGCACAGTGGGTTGGTTTTTCTGAATAGAAATCCCTTTGGTAACCTTTTGCCCTTGAGCTGGTGAAGGGCCCAGAGCCCTCCCTGCTCTTGGGAGTGGCAGCTGTTGGTAGCCAGCATATTCCTCCTCTGGTCACTTCCTAGCACCTGGAATCAGGGCTGGAGCAGAGGCAGATGTAAGGCCCCTGAGGCATTAGTTACTGCCATGTGCTGTGAATAGCTGCAGGCTCTTTGGTGGCTGAGGGTGCCAGTGTGTAACTGTTGTGTCTGTGCAGCTGGCCCCCCCCGGCCCGGCATGATGCCAGCCCCACACATGGGGGGGCCCCCGATGATGCCAATGATGGGCCCACCCCCCCCGGGAATGATGCCAGTTGGACCTGGTAAGTCTGGGATGGGGTAAGTCTGCTGGAATGGGGGCTGGATGGGGGGGTCTGGGGGATGTTTCCTGTCCCACCATCTGTTGGGCACTCAGTGCTGGGCTGGTCACGCTCTGGTCACATCCATGTCGCTGTTATCCCTGCATGGGGAGACTACAACAATTTTATAAGCACTCATTAAACCCCTTTGCTTCTCATTGAGAGTCACCAACCCCCTGTGCAGCTGGAATTATGGCTCTGGGAAGTCACAGCTGCTCTCTCTCTGCTCTGAGCTGTGATTGTTCAGGAGTTTGGTGCCACCAGCTCTAATGTTTTGCACAAGAGGTGCATTTTTTGCACTAAATGGTTTTTTTACTGTTTAAAGCGTCTCAGGGGAATGTGTTCCAGAGAAACAATGGACCTGGAAAAGGCTTTATCAGAACTGTAAACTAAAATGTCTTTGATCCATTCCACTCCTGAGCTTCCTGGCATTTGAAGAATTCTCAAGGGATATCTTATTGGAACAGTTCCCAGAACAAATTTATTGGAACACACAAACACACGTGCACTGAAAGTAGTGAAGTGTCTTTGTAATTATTGTCTTGCATTTGCAAGCGTTCTTTAAGTGTTTTTAAAGACTCAAGATAAATGCACAGTCTGTGATACTCAGCAGCCTGGTGAAAATAAATGGCCAAGTGGGATGGAAACCATTATTTCAGGGCTGTGCAGTGGAGCCTCTGCTTTTCCCTGGCAGAGGTGCTCTGTGCTTGTTTGTGAGCACATGGGATGGTTTTGCAGCACTTTTCTTCAAATTAACACTTTTCCAGATCAGTAATTAAGCTGCTGTGTCTCTTGAGTAGCTGGAAATAAGTTGTGAGTGAATATTGTCAGAATGGGTGTATAACCAGGGGCTTGCTTCCTCCTCTGCTGCTGGCTGAGCTCCTCAGGGAGTGGAATCCATGTCAGCAGCTGCCAGGCCAGAGCTTCCAGACTTGGAAAATGGGAGTTCCCTGGAGCAGGGTAAAGAACCTGCCCACTGTACAGTGTGAAATTTCCCCTCTCTGATAGTGATGAGGCAGTTGTTGCTGTGAAGAGAAGCTGTGGCTGCCCCTGGATCCCTGGAATGCTGTGGCTGCCCCTTGGACAGGGCTTGGAGCAACCTGGGATAGTGGAAGGTGTCCCTGTCCCTGGCAGGGGAGTGGAAGTAAATCTTTAAGGTCCATCCCAACCCATGTTCTTCCATGACTGGGCAGGTGGTGCTCCCAAGGGCTGTTCTCTAACCTGTCTTTCCCCTGGCAGCTCCTGGGATGAGGCCGCCCATGGGAGGACACATGCCAATGATGCCAGGGCCCCCAATGATGAGACCCCCCTCCAGACCCATGATGGTGCCAACCAGGCCAGGAATGACCCGTCCAGACAGATAAAGATGGAGATGGAGCTGCCTTTTCATAATAGGACCTTCCCTATGACAAACACCACAGACCTGTGTCCCTGGGGCTTTGTACTCAGTGTGTAGAGGGATTGTGCTGTAACCTCAGCGTAGGAATGGACACACCCTGCACTGACTTGTACGAGGTCTGGCTTTTTGGGTGTCTCTTCAGTTGTATTATTTTTTCCCCCCTCAATTGAATGATAAAAACAAGAATAAACGTTGTTGTTTCCATATGGACTCGGAGCCTCATTCTGAATTCTCTCCTGAGGAAGGAAATCAGGGTGGGAGAGGCAGTGCTGGGCTGTGAGGGAAGTCAGGGCTGATGGGAGAACCCCTGGGAAGGGGTTCCTGGAGGATCCTGGGGTGGCTCCAGGATGGTCTGGGGGTGATTCCGGGTGGGGTCCGGAGGGCACTTCCAGGGTGGTCCCTGGAGGATCCCAGGGTGGGGTCCTGGGGTGGTCTCCGAGAGGGGAGTCCTGAAGGATCCCGGGGTGGCTTCCTGGGGCTCCTGGGTTAGTCCTGGAGTGGGGTCCGGGTGGGGGTCCTGGAGCGGGTCCCTGGATATCCGGGGGCTCATTGTGGCCGCTCTTTCCCCGCACACACCCGGAGCACGACTGGGGCGGTGCGGGAAGGGGCCGGCCGGGGGCGGTGCGGGAAGGGGCCGGCCGGGGGCGGCGCGGACACGGGCGGGCCGTGCGGGAAGGGGCCGGCCGGGGGCGGGCGGTGCGGAGCGGGCGGTGCGCGATGGGGTCCCGCCGCCCGCGGGCCTGACCCGCCGGCCCGGCATGGCGGGCATCATCAAGAAGCAGATCCTGAAGCACCTCTCCCGGTGAGGCGCCCCCTCCTCTTCCTCCTTCTCCTCTTCATCCTGCTCATTCTCCTCATCCTCCTCCCGGGGGGCTGCGGGGGGCGAGAGCCCGGGCCTGGGGGTTTGGGACGGCGGGGCCGCGCCGGTGGGGAGCTGCCGGGCCCGGGGGGCTGAGGGCCCGTTCGGGCTGTGGAGCCGCCGGCCGGAGGGGGTGTCCGAGGGTCAGGGGGTGTCCGAGGCCGTGTCCACTGTGGTGTCCGGGGGCAGCGGGCCCAGGCTGCCCGGAGGGGCCCTGCCGCCCCTCCTCGGGGTCGGAGCCCGGCTTTGCCCCGGTGTCGGTGCCCAGCGCGGCCCGGCCGTGCCGGCCCTGGGCCGCGGGCGGCGGCAGTGGAAGCTCGGGAGGCGAGAGGGGAACACGAGCTCTAGCGAGGTGTTGGCATTGTATGCCGTCATTTTCTGTGAAGTTCGTCCGAGGCGCTGCGAGGGGCGTTGGGGAAAAGCGGGTGCTCCCGGCGTGAGGCTCTGCCGGGAAATGCGGCCGCGGCTGCTCGGGGCGGGCCCCGGGCACATAGCGGTGCCTCAGTTTCCCTTCACGGCGAGGAAAGAGCTGCCTGTGTTATCTCATGGCTGCGGGCACCACCTCGCTCTGCATCGCTGCGGGGTCACAGGAGCGTGAACAGAAAGCTGCCGTGCCCGTGAGGGTGCAGGTGAGGCCACAGCACCGCACAGAGCTTGTCCTCTGCTTTCTGAGCAGGTCCTTTCCATCCCTGCTGCTGGACGCGCTCAGGTGCACAGCGAGGGGTCTGAAGTGACCTGTGTGGGCTCAGTGCTGGTGTGATCCATGAATCCCATCCCTCTGAGGTGTGTGGAGCCCCAGACCATCCCCACACACCCTGAGTGGGCAGTGCAGGGTCTGGCTTGGGGTCACCAATTGCTCCATGCTCCAGCCCTGTCAGCACTGTCCCAGAGGAGGAGCGATGGAGCTGCTCTGGGTGCTGGTTTAAAAATGGATTTCTGACATCCCAAGCTTCTGAGCTTTCTGTCTCATTCACCTCACACAGGTGTGATGCAGTCAGTACAGATTCAGCCTCCTGGTACGGAGGCATTGAAGTATTTTGTAGCACAGAGAGGTGGGTGAGAGCAGTTCTTGATAGAAGGTAAAACAGAGCTGGGCTTTACCCTGGGTGCTGTTCCTGTGGGTGTTCTCATGGACAACTCTCTTTCTTTACATAAATACAGTTTTGCTGGTGCTTTTGCTTAATTTTGTATTTCAGTCTCTCCTTACCACTGCTACAGCATATGCTTACCCAAAGTGCCCCTTTTTCCCTCTGATTGGGCCAGTTCTTAGTGTTCACCTGTGTATCCTTTGGGTAGTTCTAAGGAGAACAAGGAGTCCCAAAACATTCAGCATCTCTGCCTGTTTTCCTGCTAGCCAGACTTAATTGTTTGGGTGATTGATCTGATTCTGCCCCTCACTTGAACAAGGATTGTGGATCTTTGCAGAAATGCAATTTGAACCCAGTTTAATGGTGTATAAAAAAAAGATTAATTATTTTTGTTTCAGTTTTGTTTCCTCCGAATACCTCATCTTCACCCTCCCTTTGGGTTTTCTTTCAGCCACGCTCGTTTGCCTGGAAGAATTTTGCTACTGAATCATTAATCTGCCTTTATATTCTGCTCACATTTGCATGTGAAATAATCCCTTGTCCTTTTTGTTGTGTCTCCACTCGGAGTCCTTTCTGCACGGGGGTGTGTTTTTGTCCCTCTTCCATGTGGAAATTTGCAAGAAAGCGGTCAGGAGAGGCAGCTGGATCAGGGAAATGTGAATGAGGTGTTTCACCTGACTGTTCCTGTGATCCCACCTCACGTGAGTGACCGGATCCCAGCAGGGATCAGTACAGCTGGGATCAGTACAGCTGGGCTTTGCCCGGTTGTGAAGGTATTTGACAAGGCTCAGCCTTGTGTTGTGCTTCAGCAGCTTAAATTCCTAGAGCAGGGGAACCTAAAAACTTGCAGAGCTTTCGCCATCTGTGCCTTTCACTCCTTTGTCCTATATTTAGCCTGGAAAAGCAAACAGATTAGGTGGTTTCAGTTCTTGCTGCTTCCAGGCGGGCACAGGGCTGCAGAGCTGGGAGCGTTTGGAGCCCAACATCAGGGGCTCCCCCAGAGCTGCTGGCTCTGAGCATGGCTGTGCTCCCCAGCCTGTAATTACCCATGGAAGCACATCCAATGCTTTAAAATAAAATCAGTGAGCTGCCTTTACCTCTTCCTGGCCCTATTTGAAAGGAGCTCTTTCTCGTTTTCTTTTTTTTTTTGTTTCAAGCATGTCGGCGTAGCCGCAGCAGATCCGTGTTCTCAGGGTGTGACAAAGGCCCTGTTTATCCACAAGCCCGACTGCCTCAACTTCATGTGCCACTTTGGGATTTGAGTTCTCAGCACTGCAGTGGGAATCCTTGCCAAAATGGCTTTTATTTAATTTCCTTGGAGAGGTTTATCCCCTGCTGCCTATAACAGCTGCTTTGTGACGTTTTCTTGTGGGACACGTGTTGAAGCTTGTGAGCTTGTGGAGTAACAGGCACACCAGACATGGCTTCCAGAGGAAATGCAACGTGCAGTCCTGCTGGGAAGAAATAAAAGCTGGTGTCAGCAGAGGAGCAGCTGGACTGGGGTTTGGGTGAGGTCTGAACACAGCAGAAGGAGAGCACAAATGTATCTTACTGTGACAGGTACCCCAGAGAACTGCAGCTGAGGAATAACTTTGGGAACCTCAGAGAGTAGGGTGAAAAGGGAAGAGAGGAGAAATGAGAGAGGAGTTAACAAGCAGATGGGATTTGTTCTGTGTCATTCAGGAGTCATTGGAATGGGCTCTGTGGCTTGCACCAGGCAAGTCAGGCCATGTCACCAGCTCTGCCTTTGCCCAGCACAGGAGTGTGGGGAATTCCCTGAGTCTAAAGAATGCTTTCCCCCCTCAGCTTGGATTTCTTGCCCAAATGCTGCAGTCTGGGCACTGCTGTAAGAGAACAGACCCTGAATTCCTGCTCTGTTTGCCTCTCCCTTGCCCTGAAGTGTTTTGCAGCATCGCTGCGTGCTCGAGCACTGCGCTGCAGCTGTGCCCTTGCTGCAGTCACAGGATGGCACACGCAGCTCCTGAGGGCTGTGGGACACCCTCAGAGTCAGGAAAAGCTACCACCAATAAAAGAGATTTGCTTACTACCAATCCTCCAGGCTTCTCCCAGTTTCCTGATCTTGATTATAAATTACCTGGAAGCAATTTAGAGAGCATGGTGGGTAAGGAGGAAAGCAAAGAAACTGTATCTGGGAATGGCCTGAGGAAGCTGCAGAATCTCAAGTGATTTAGGCAGCAAAACCTCTGACCAGCTTTGCAATTCTGGCTTTAGCTGTTTTAATGTCCTCCTTCAGGGGTCAGGGAAATTTCTGTGATGACCATTTGACTAAAATAGCTGTTGCAGCAATGGGAAGTGCATGAAACCACAGAGCTGCCAGCTGTTAAAGGCTGATAGAAACTGTTACTTTTCCATCTGCACAGCCTCCTGCTCCTGTGGCTCAGCACGTGCTCTTCCTCCAGGTGATGGTTCCTTTGGTGCCCCATGCCCAGGGTGGATCCAGAGCATGCAGCAGTTTGTGGCAGGACTTCATGAGGCAGTCTATGAGGAAGGATCTCTGCCAGGTCCCAGCAGCTGCTGCTGGTGCAGCACCAAACCCCTGGTGATAAGCTTGTGTCTTAACTTCTTACAGGCTGTGCTCAGCAAAGCATGTAAGGCTGGATGTAAACACTTTACTCAGTGTTTGAATTTGGAAATATCTTGTTTTCCCGGTACATTTTGATGGCTTCTTTTACTCTTAAAATTTTTAATATAGCGGAATTATTGATGGCAAGGCAGAACCCCAAGTTATTATGGGTAAAGTAACTTGGATTTCCCTCTTTTTGGTGCCCCATGCCCAGGGTGGATCCAGAGCATGCAGCAGTTTGTGGCAGGACTTCATGAGGCAGTCTATGAGGAAGGATCTCTGCCAGGTCCCAGCAGCTGCTGCTGGTGCAGCACCAAACCCCTGGTGATAAGCTTGTGTCTTAACTTCTTACAGGCTGTGCTCAGCAAAGCATGTAAGGCTGGATGTAAACACTTTACTCAGTGTTTGAATTTGGAAATATCTTGTTTTCCCGATACATTTTGATGGCTTCTTTTACTCTTAAAATTTTTAACATAGCGGAATTATTGATGGCAAGGCAGAACCCCAAGTTAGTATGGGTAAAGTAACATGGATTTCCCTTTGTTCAAGACAGGGTGGGAAAAAGGAGTGAGCACAGACAGGACGTGGCATTTTCCCTTCACAGAGTCTGAAGTCTTCCCTTGGAAAGTCATGGTGGCTGTGCTGCACTTTGCTGGGGGAACCAAGTGATCAGTTTTATGGAGCTGCTGGGTGCAAACTGTTTCCAACCACTTCTCCTTGGCTCCAGATGTGTGTGCCATTTCTGGAATGCTAAATAGACTCTTGTTGCAGCAGAGGTAAATTACACTTGAGTAGCTCAGGAGTAAAGTGTGGCCAGAGCCCCTTCACTGCAGCTCTGGGCTTGCAGAGCCCTGCACTGACCCTGTGGAACCTCTCCAGAGTCCTTCAGCCTCACTGATGGAGAGGGGCTCTTCTTCCTTATTTCTCCTGGACTCCCTGAGCCCTTGCCTCCCCTGCAGTGCTCAGTTGAGTCAGAATTAGGTAATAACCTGTTTATTTCTGCACACTGGAGACTAAAATGATTGCAGGATGAAGAAGTGGAGCTTTGGACTAGTGCTTGTATTTATTTGGTTTCTTTCTAGTTTTATTTCATCTGTTATTTGCTTGAGGATTAGGTTTGGGAAATTCCCTGGCAAGTGCTGAGGGTTTGCATTCTGGATTTGTTGAGAGCATGGGGCAGCTGGCATTTAAACTTTACTGAGTGTCCTGGTGAGGAGCTGGAAATAGCAAAGGGAAGGTGGAGTTCAGCCCCTGGCAGAGACCCAGCCTCTCCTCTCAGCTGAGTTCCTGGTTTGCTTTCCAGGGCTCCCAGTAGCCACTGAGGTGCTGGTGGGTGTGAAGCAAGGTGTCTCAGCGTTCAGAATCCTCTAGAGAAATATTTGTTGAGACAAGAAAGTGTCCTTGGTGCCAAGGGAGGCTGCAGCCTTGGGGAGGAGTGAGCTGGAATTCTGCTCTGTGTCATGGTTCCCTCTGAGCTCCTTGGAAATGCTGATTTTTCTCCCTGCAAATTTAACTCTGAATTGAATTCTTAAGCTTTCCCTTGGTCTCGTTGTGTTGCAGGAGGTAACACAGAGCCAAGACAACTGATGACTTACCAGGATGTTTTGTGTTTGGCTTCGGGTGGCTGAGAGGCCCAGCCTTTCATTCAGTGCAGTTGAAGCCTGGAAAAACAGAAAGCTGATAATGGAAAGGCGCCAGCAGGGACACCAGATGTGCCTAAATCCACCCTGATAAGGAGCGTGGGACGGGCTGGCACCTCCTTACGTGGAAACTGTTTGCCCTGTAACCCAAGCAGGGTGCATTTCTCAGGCCCCTTGTCCACTTGGGAAGGATAGCTGGGGTACACAGAGCTGTGCACAGGAGATGAGATGATTATAAATATGCTGCTTTCTGTCTTCTTAGCAATTGGGCAGTTTGGTGTTGATGGGATTTCCTTAAACTCTAAATGGCTTTGTGCTAAGAGGGTGTGATATCAACTCCATCTCATGCTGCAATAATTAGTGCCATCCTCTGCTAATTCAGCGAGTTTTTCTTCCTCCTGTGCAAGTCTGCAGAGCAGCTGTGTGCCCGCTCTCAGACAGAGTGGTCCCTGCTAACACCAGAAATTCGAGGAGGTAAAATGGCTTTTCTTCCTGAAAAAGCTTTTAGTTCTTCCTGTGCGTCTTTGAGGCAGCTATTTTTTTCCCTTTTTACAGAAGTTTTGATTGCTTGCCCAGTTTTATTTCCTCCAAAATTATTTTTAAGTTCATCCTCAGTCATGTGTGCTGCACTTAAAGCTTCTGCTGCTGCCTTCCTTGAGAGCAGCCCTGATTTGGAAAGTCACTGACCTTTCCTTTTAGCAGTCATCAACCTTTTGTTCTAGTAAACATGCTATATGGCTTCTGAGATAAGAGGTTATAATTTGAGGTGAAATGTCACATCACAGAGATTCTTGGATTGTAGAAGATATTCCCAAGGAAGATGGAAATCCCACTAAATGCCCTGTTCAAAACCAGACCAGGCAACACTTGAAAAGATTTTTGGGAAGGAGCAAATCTGTGTTGGTTACAATACAGTTGTTGGGGTTTTTTTCCCCCGTGTCCAATTCCTGTAATAATTGATTAAATTACATATTTGTATTTCAAATCTAAGCAGAAAATCCTCATCTCTTCCTTGCTGTGACCCTTGTGGAGGCAGAAACCCCAGTGGTTCCTGGGCTGGTTTCCCATGAGCTGATCAGTTCCTCCTTTCTGCCTTACCTGTGTTTGGAGGGACTTTCCAGCTGCTCCCTGCAGCTGTGGCTGGTGTCACAAGCCATGCACTTCCTTCTGCCAGGAGATTTTGCTTGTCATTAAGCAAAATCAAGGTCACTGATGTACAGCTAATTAGTTCTCCCACAAAATAGCCATAGTGACAAAGGTATTAATAGAAATGCTCGTGTGGAGCTGGGGGTGGTGGCTGTGTACAACAGCCAGTGATGGCTGCAGGACTGCAGGGAGGAGGCTGAGGCAGAAAATGAGTATTTGAGAAGAAGGTTCCTGATCCATGTGGCAGCAGGGTAATGAGACAGGGATCTGAGGAGAAGTTTTATGATTTCAGATGTCTTCTGACATTATCTGTCCGTGCATTTGCTCAGTTGGAGACAGCGTGGCGAGACAGCTACAAATGTGAACATAAATTTATTTATGATTCTAGCCTGGCTTTGGGCCAGCGGTCAGATTTACCCAAATTCCTCTTGCAATCAGTGAGTTTGTGGCCTCTGGATATGCAGGCTGAGGAACTGGGCAGTTGTTTTCAGTAGTGACATCATGTTTTGATATATAGTCAAGCTGATGATTGAGCAAACAGATTTTCAGGGTTGACTTTTGTCAGAGTAATCCCAGCAGGCTCAAAAGGAGTGCTGCCCTGTGAGTTTACTGGCTCAGCTCTGCTTGACTTCTGATGGAGCTGCAAAAAAAAAAAAAGAAAAAAAAAAGTGCAAATATCCTCTGGTGTCAGTTTTCCCAATAGCCACCGTTTTCATTCAGTTTTCCCTAAGCCAGCAGCCCCTGCTGCCAAGGCCATTGCTGTGGGTGAGTGTGAATGGAGAGATCCTGCCAGCAAACATCTGGCACGTTCTGCTCTCGCTGCTTTTCCTGCCCTGGCACTGACCAAAGCAGTTCCTCTCAGGCAGCAGCAGAGACTGGCACCTGTGGGCTCTGTGTTCTCAGGAGCTCTCACCTGAGGCCTCCTGTAAGCCCTGTGTGACATGTGGCTGGGGAAGTGGCTCCAGTGAGGAGATCATTCCAGTGCAAAGTCTGGGATTCCTGTACAGGGCAGCAGCTAAAAGCAGGGATTGACAATGGGCAGCATACCCTGAGAAATTTGGGCCCTGGTTTAAAAGAAAGAATCTGTTTCCATTTGAGATTTTTTTCCCAGAGCCTCCAGCTTCTGTTGTCCCATCATGGGTGGGGTCTGTAAGCTCTGCTTTGGGGGAGGAATGGCACATTTTGGTGCATAGAATGCCTCATTAAAGAATTCTTTAAGGGAGCCTGGTTGCACTGGGGGTGGGTTTGGTACCTGCTCAGCAGGATCTCTGCAGCCTTTCCCTGGAGATGGTGATGAAGAGTTGCTAGGTTTGGCTGGATCAAGTTTCATACCTCACTCTAGACTGTGTCCTGCTTCACAGCTTTGGTTCTTCCACAGTGTGCTGGTATTTTTGATACACCTACACACTAAAGGAAAGTGATGCCCTGGTTCAGACATGTGCTTGTGTTGCCTATAATCAAAAGAAAAAAGCCCCTTGTATTAGAATAGTAAAGGAAAAAGCAGACCTTTATTTGGAAGCTTCCAGGTGTCCTGGTGGTGATGGGAACACCCAGAACTGAATTTCTACATTTTATAATGTTAATTAATTAAGATATCTAACAGGTACATCCTAGAGGAGATTCAGTTGCCCCAGTAACCTATCCCTGGGTCAGCCCCTTGGAATTGGTCCAAGGGGTTCTCTACCCCACTTCTTATTATGCCTTATTTTAGGTCCCCTCCTTGGAATAAGACTAAACAACATTTCAGGAATGTGTTTAGAAGGTCAGCTTATTGTTCTAAAATCTAGGGGAAAAGGGTAGGAAAACTACTGGAGCTACAGCCGTGCATTAGCAATCTACAAAACTACAAATGTATGAAAAAGATATAAAAAGCTTAAGCATCATTCCCTCCCTTTAGAGACTTGACAGTATAGAATTGTAGGAAACACTTGTACTTTTCCTCTGCATTACCAGCTGAAAGCAGCTTCCCCTCTGAGCACTCTTATCCTGGGATGAGGCTCCCAGCCCAGAGATGATCCTTCAGTGCAGGTGTGAGAAAACTCAGCCAGTGGGAGCTGATCACTGCCCACACCAGCTTTTGAGCTCAAGTGCTGGGTGTTACCTACCTGTCCATGTTGTGTTTGGTTTATTCTCAGCATCCAATCCTAGGCAGACACGGTGACATCAGCTTTCAGCAGAGCTGCTTCTCTGACACAACACAAGGGTGCCCCTGGATTGCCTCTGCAGGTGTTTGCTCTCATTTTCAGCCGTGTCTGGGTTTGTGGGTGCTCACAGCAGGACTCCAGGCCCAAATCATATGGATTCCCTGCCAGTGGAGCAGCTGTTGGAGCACACTCTGCAATTTTCAGTTTCTTGGTGCTGATGCTGAGAAGCCAGGTTAACCTCAGCCGCCTCCCTGGGCGTGTTCAAACAAGAAGCCTTTGGTTAGAGGGAGTGATGAGTTTGAAGGGAATGTGCAGCCTGGCAGGTGGTGCAAACTTGGTGTGAGCTGGCAGCGTGTCCCTGTGGCTCAGGGCAGGGAGGGGACAGCAGGGACAGGAGCTGTCTGCAGGGGAGGAGCAGCAGTGGGCAAACTCACAGCTGTGTGCTGCCTCCCCTTCCAGCGCTGCTACATCAATAGCACAGGGCTGACACCAACATCTCAACACATCTGTCAGACTTTCTCTTCCAGCAAAATGTCTGGAAAGGCCCCTTTGCCCCTGGAAGCCCTGGGCTGATGGCTCAGCTGCTGCTCCAGTGCCTCAGCCAGGTTTGTGCTACACCCCGAGCTCCTTCAGCGGCTGCAGCAGCTGCATGCTGGCAGTGTGGCTCTGGTTGCTCCTCTGCTCCTGGAGCTGTGGCTGTTGCAGAAGCCCCTCGTGCCTCTCCCAGAGCAGTGCCCACACTGTGGGTGCAGGGGCAGAGTGTGACTGGAACCCTGCTCCAGCTTAGGCTGACAATAGGGGCTTTCTTTCCATCCCGCCTTCTGGACCACTGTACAGAATGAGAATTAGCATTGGCATGGAGGAATGTGTGAAATAAGCCCTGGATTCGGTGGTGGGAAAGTTGTCTGGCAGGAACTCCTCAAGTTTGAATCCAGTGATGTTGGAATGCAGCCCCCTGCTCCCATGGAGGCAGGTCCTGCACTGGAGAGGGGTTTGATGGAGACAGGAGGGGTTTTGCTGCCACAGAGGGGTTCTCTGGCATGGAGAAGTGTTGGTGACACTTGCGCAGCCTCTGTGATCTGCTGCCCTCTGACCTGGCTCCTCTGGTTCCTTGGGGGCCACTCTGCTTTTATTCAAGGCCGAGGCTTTCCCACCTGCATCCTCTGCTCTCGAGCAGTCCTGCTGCAAGTGTTTGATCCATGACACTGAAATCTCAGGCACATGAGGGATGTGAAGGGCTGCACCCAGGGGAGGTGAGCACTGGCAGCCCTGGGGAGGAGGAATTTCAAGCAGAGAAAACAGAGGAGAGAGCTGGGGCTGTGTCTGGGAGGGGAGGTGCTGTTTGGCCCTGCTGACCAGAGAGCAGGCTGGGCTGCAGTGCTGGTGTTAAAAAGAGACAGCCACAAAAGTCGTTCATTAATGATCTTTTGCTTTCCTGGGTGAAAAGAATCTAGAGAATTAAACTTTCCACCGCTGACACGGCAATTCTGGGGGCAGTAAAACTGCTGAGATGTTGCAGTTTGGCTTTGGTTTTCTTTGGTTTTGTCCTAGGGCAGTTTTGCAGGTTTCCAGGATCCAGAGCTTTGGAAGGAAATTTTCAGTTTCTCAAACCTGAATTTAGTTTAAAACAATAAAAAAAAAAAAATCCTCCAAATGTCAAAGTGTAGAAATGTTTGGTTTTTTTTCTGGAGCGACCAACTTGCTTTGGGTCTAAAAATGTCAGAAAGGGTTTAAGAAAACAGCAAACTGGTATTAAAATAGCTCTGAAATGCTCCTGCAGTCTCAGCAGCTTTGCTGGGGGCTGTTTGTGAGTTTCCTTTTTCTCCCCTTGTAGGTTTACCAAGAATCTCTCTCCAGACAAAATCAACCTAAGCACACTGAAGGGTCAGGGGCAGCTGACCAACCTGGAGCTGGATGAGGAGGTGCTGCAGAATGTTCTGGAGCTGCCCACCTGGCTCGCCATCACCCGGGTCTACTGCAACAAGGCCTCCATCAGGGTGAGCAGAAACAACTTCAGATGGATGAAGTTATCCATTTACAGGCAGAATCGCTGAGGTTGTGCATGGACTTGCACTTTGCACACTGAACTTTTACAAATTCCTCCTCCTTGTGCTTTTTTGAGAAAAAAAAAAAGTGGTTTTTTACTTGTTATAAGTCAGGTTGTTTCATTGCATATGGTACTAACCACTGTTGCATTACATGAACTCAGAAGTTTTAAGGACATCAAAGAGACTTTCTATAAAAGAAATATGATTCTATTCTGCCAAGTGACAGTAAAAATGAGCTTGTCTTACTCATCTGATGTGCTCTGTTTTTAGAGTCAGATCTGCTCGGTTTAGTAACAAACATTTGTTCTCCCTCCTACAAGAACTGCAGAGTGAACGTTGCTGTATGAAAATAAAAAGGAGCTTTTTGGTTTGTGCACAGTCTTCAAAAGAGTTGTGTGACTTCCAGTAACAGCAGCAGTTAGTTGTAAACTCTTAAAGGCCAGGAATGTTCCCCACAGCAGAATTTGACCTGCAGAATATCTGTTACTCCTGATGATATATGAGATCCAAAAGCTCAGCTAGGTTTGTAGATCTGGTGTCTGGAATGTCTTTTCCCTTGTTTGTGTCTTGTTTGACCTGGATACAATGAGACATTGCAGACATTTCTCAGAGAAATGGGACTCAGAGTTTGGGCTGAGAAATTTTCCTGCAATTTCTGAAACTTTCCAATGCAAAGAGCACTCTGATAACCTCAACTTTATCGTTTCAGATCCAGTGGACAAAGCTGAAAACACACCCAATCTGCCTGGTAATGTTGCCTCTCTTGTCTTCTTTCCCTCCTTTCTCCATTTTTCCTTCCTTCTTTTCTTCCTTTTCTTCTTCACTCTTTTTAATCTCTTCTGCTTGAGAAAAATTCTGGAGAGGGAAACAATCAAGTGCTCAAATTTTCTTGGGACCTGAATCCTCCAGGCCCTTAGCACATAGGGCCATGAGCACCATCCTGTGAGTCCCTCATTTCACTGCAGGATGGAGCCAGATGAGCTCTCAGGGAAGTCCAGGGCCACCCTGTGCCTGTTTTTTGTTGGTTGTTTTCCCACTCCTGGTGTTTCAGGTTACCCACTGACACTGATGGTGTGAGAGCTTTAACACATGAGACTCTTGGAGCATTGAGACTCCAGAGCTGGTTGTCCCTGCCCTGGAATCTCACCCCAGGGCTTGAGGCTTGGTGTGGTGCTCATGGCTCCCACGCTGTGTCTCTGCAGTACCTGGACAAGGTGGAGGTGGAGATGAGGACGTGTGAGGAGCCTCGGCCGCCCAATGGACAGTCCCCCATCGCTCTTGCTGCTGGACAGAGGTCAGACCCCAAGCCCTGCAGCTTCTCCCTGCCCTCCTGCTGGGGTGTGGGGGCTGCTGTTCTCCTTGATTCACCCCTGGTGTCCCTGCTCTCGGGTTTAAGTGCCTTTGCTGTTGCTTATAAACCTCTGTGTGAGCCTCACCTCTGCCAGGCCTCTCGTCGTGACACGTGGGGATCTTCTCTTTGCAGTGAATATGGCTTTGCTGAGAAGGTCGTGGAGGGGATGTTTATTGTTGTCAATTCCATCACCATCAAGATTCACTCCAAGGCCTTTCATGCTTCTTTTGAGCTGTGGCAGCTCCAGGGCTACAGTGTCAACCCCAACTGGCAGCAGAGTGACCTGCGCCTCACCCGCATCACGGACCCGCAGAGGGGAGAGGTGAGGCCTTGATGAATGACTTCTCCTTGTTTCATTTCATGTCTTGTGAGTGCTTTGGGTTTTTTTTGAATCCTTGAAGTTTTGAAAATCTCAGCATTTTCCTGTTTTTCTCCTCCTGGGCAGGTTCTGACGTTCAAGGAACTCACCTGGCAGACCCTGCGGATAGAGGCAGATGCCACGGAAAACGGGGATCAGGATCCTGTCACCACTCCTCTGAGACTCATCACCAACCAGGGCAGGATCCAGATCTCTCTCAAGAGAAGGGTGAGAGTTTGCTCCATGCTTTGCAGGATTGTGGTCTCACTGCCTGGTGCAGAAATGATGAATATTTCCTCCCACAGTCCTCAACAGCTCTTTTCTCCCTTCAGAAATGTTGAGCCCAAACTGATGTATCTCTCCATGTTTTCTGTCAGAGACAGCTGTGTTCTTACCAAATGTCAAAGCAGTTTCTTTCCCACGGGAGGATCTCGTGGATGGAGTGAGTTTTTCAATCTGTTTGAACATCCTAAGGAGAGCTGTCATCCCCTTACTGGGAGCTGAAAGCCTGATTTTTAGCTGTCAGTGGAAATGTGATGATTTAAAAAAAAATGAATTAAGCAGCGAGCAATTTGAGCAATTTGTCTCTTAAAGAGGAGGTGGCTTTGACTGCTATCCATCTGAGAGGAGGTGCTGTGGATGTGCACCAGATACCATCTCTCAGAGGAGTTTCACAGCAGCCTCCCTTCTTTCTGCTTCCATCTGTGTGGGCAATTTTTGAAGTCCATAACTCCTTTCTTTTTCAGACCAAAGATTGCAACGTGGTGGCCTCCAAGCTGATGTTTCTGCTGGATGACCTGCTCTGGGTGCTGACAGACTCTCAGCTGAAAGCAATGATGAAATATGCTGAGTCTCTGAGTGAAGCCATGGAGAAATCTGCTCAGCAGAGGAAAAGCCTGGCACCAGAGTCTGTGCAGGTGAGTTTGGATGTTGGTTTGCCAGGGAAAAGGGCAGTTTCTGTTTGTGTGGCATCTGGCCCATATTCACAGCATTTTCCTTGATGGGAACTCAGGTCAGTGTCATGTGGACTGTGGGCTGCTGTGGGGTAATGAGGTGACCACATGAGGGGGATTCATTGCCAATGAAATATATTTTCCAAGTCAAGGATGAGGGAAGAGGAATATTTCTGCTGGAGTTGGAAGCTCCAGGGAAGCAGGGATGTACACATAATGCAGTGAGTTGCACAGGAGGGATGGGGAATGCTTGGCCCTTTTTGCCCAGGACTCTTAAAAAACATCTTCCAAGAGAAGTGCATGCAGCTGGCAGAGCCCCAGACAAAGGTGGGAGCACAGGAGAGGATCCAGATCCTGGGAACCCCAATTCAGTCCTATAACCCAATGCCTTAGAGGCTGGAAGATTTGCACGAGTTGATTAACTGCATTACAACCTCTGTGTTTTCCCTCTCTCTGAGTTCTCACTGAGCTTGTCCCTCTCCCACAGATCACCCCCCCTGCTCCCAGTGCCCAGCAGTCCTGGGCTCAGCCCTTTGGGGCCAGCCCCAACGCCAGCAGCATCGGGCAGTACTTCGACAAGCACGACATGAAGGAATCCTCCTACCACCTGCTCATCTCCCGCCTGGACCTGCACATCTGCGATGACAGCCACGCCCGGGAGGCAGGTCAGGAGGAGGAAAACAGCAGCAGAGGGAAGAACAACGGCTGAGACAGTGATTTTGTGGCTGGAAGAGGGTTGGAAGGCACTGGGGTTTTGTAGTTTGGGATTTGAGTTTCCAGGCCTGGTTCTTACATATAAACCGTTGATTCAGGTGTCCTCCTCCTGGACTGGGACAAGGTTTTGGTGCAGATTCCTAAAGATGGTACCCTAATCCTGGCTGTGGTGGTGGTCAGAGCAAGGTGGTTCTGAATTCTCCTGGGTCAGGGCTTGGATTGCAGAGCTGACTGGTTTCCTCTGCTCTGTTCCTCACAGGTGCTCTGAAGCATGGGATGCTGGGCGGTGCCATCCAGCTGACCTTCAGGAGGATGGCTTTTGATTATTATCCTTTCCACAGGGCAGGTAGGGAGCCTGTGGCCTCACAACCTGAGGAGAGGGGTAAAAAAGGAGTTTAAAGAACTCTTCTATACTTGAAGGCTGGACCAGAAGAAAGAAACTGCATTTTTAAAGCTGGGATGTTTGCTTTTCTGCAGGAGATGCCTGCAAGCATTGGGTGAGGTACAGTGAAGCAATGGAGACTCGGGGACAGTGGGCAAAGAAGTTGGTCAGTGAATTTCAAAGCAAGATGGAGAAGCTTTATGAAGAAACAGACCCTGTGTTTGCCGGGACTCCACTTTCCCCTTTCAAAAAGAAACCAGGTAAAGGAATTTGAAAAAACAGTGAAGCAGGAGGTGGTACCAATTTTGCTCCATCCAGCAAAATCTTTAGTTGCCTGTCCCCACCTGAGCAGGCTGGTTTGTTGGTGCAGGAATGCATAGCACTCTAAAAATCATAAATATAATGGCAAAGGAAAGTGGCTGGCAGAGCACTGCAGCAAGGATGGACAGGCTGCAGTGGATTATTGTTGAGTTTCTCCATAAGATACAAGGATGAAATTACATACTTGAGACCTGGTTTAGGAATGTGTTCTCTTGCCACAGAACAGACTCACCTTTCACAGTGTTCTTCCTTCAAAAGTCCTGAGTGTTCCTCCTGCCCAGCTGCGTTCATCCGTTTCTAATTCTGGGCCTGTTAGTTCTGCTCAGTAAGCACAGAGCTGTTGGTACTGACGGTGCAAAGAAGGTGACTAAAACCCTCTGTGTGTCCCCACAGAGCCTCCCCAGAGTGCCCAGAGGAGCCCCCCAGAGAAGGGCCGGGCTCCCCCCAGGAGTCTCCCGCGGCTGCGGCACCCGCCCTGGCACCGGCTGCGCTCCAGCTGCGTGGTGGTGCGCGTGGATGACCTGGATGTGCACCAGGTGGGGACCTCAGCACTGCCTGCACGTGGCAGTGGCACTTCCAGAAAGGAAATGATGTCATTCAATACGTGATTCAAGATAGGATTGAAAGAATCATGCAAATCTTACATCCGAAATGCTGCCCGGAGAACCTAAGTGCTGTTAGGGTGTTGTCTGTAAAACTTTAAACCCTTTTAAACTGCTGGAAATTTTAATGTTCAGAGGGAACTGTATAACCACAGGTTTCTGCCCTCTGTTCCTATCTCAGCTTACACCAAGCATTAGGCAGGCCCAGTGTAAAACATTTCATGCCTTTGAGAAGTCAGTGAGGATGTGGATTTTTAACAAAGGAGGAGTAAGTCTCACCTAAAGTTTTCTGCCCTGGATCAGGCCCTGCATCCATGTGCCCTGTGTCCATCCAAGAGCTGGTTTTGCTCATTGCAGCACCAGATACTGTGATGGACTTGCCAACGTGCTGCTGATCTTGCAGACAGCTGTAATAGATTTCTGTTCTGTTTGCTCATGTCACCTAATTCTGCTTGTCACAGCTCTTACTAGCAGTGACAGGAGACACAAAGAGCTAAATTCCCTCAAAGGAGAGGAGTTGGCAATATCAGCAGGTAGAAGAAAATGATGTTTTTGCTTGAAAGCAGTGTATGTTTGATGTGTAAATGAGGCAGATGGAATACAGGCAACTGTGGGGTCACTGGGGCACTTGGGTTTGCCAAGTCTGAGTTCTGCACCGCTGCATTTCCTTCTGTTTTCAGGTCTCTACAGCTGGGCAGCAAAGTAAGAAACCCTCCACCTTGCTGTCCTGTAGTAGAAAAATCTTCAAACTCCCTGACCAGGTCTCTGCAATCCATATTGAATTCACAGAATATTACTTCCCTGACAATCAGGACTTTCCAGGTAATACATCAAGGTTAGCACCTTCTTTCACAAGTTTCTTAAAGAGTCATCAATGGTCTGGATGTGTTAACCCTTTTAGATATTCTCTGTGCATTGTTGTTTAATTTTCTGATGTTTGCCATCCAAATTTTTTTTTTTTTTTTTTTTTTTTTTTTTTTTGCCTGTGGGAAGGTGGGGTGGACTTTGTGTACAATGTGGAAGCAGAGCTGTGCATGCAGGAAGGAATTGCAGCAGCTGCTGTTTGCCCAGTTCCTGGGGTTCAGCCTTACTGGGAGCCCTGGAGCAGGGCCATGAGGTGCTCTGGGTGCTGTCCCAACGGGTCACCTCATTACTCTGGGTGCACCACAGCAGCTCTCCTTCTGAGATGTGTCTCCCAGGGGTGGTGAAGCCCCTGCATTGGTGCTGTCAGTGCAGGTTCTGCTCTGAGCTGCAGAGCACACGAGGGGCCTTTCCTGCTATCATTAATCTGTTTCCTTCTAGTTCCATGCCCAAACCTGTACATGCAGCTGAATGGCCTGATGCTCACCCTGGACACACCAAGTGTGCTCTGGATAAACCTCTTCTGCCTGGATCTGTGTCGCAGCCTGGAGCAGTTCAAAGCCATCTACAAGCTGGAGGACTCAGGCAAGCGGGATGAGCACGTGGATGTCCGGCTGGATGGCTTCAGGCTGAAGGTACCATTCTTTTCCTTCCTTTCCCAGTCTTCAGTGTTCTCTCTGTGAAAGGAACATGAGACCAGGAGATAGCTGAGTCCATAACGAGGAGACAAACCTGCTGCCTTCCTCTGACTTTGCTCTGTCTGCCTCTTGTGTTGGTTTTGTTTGGTCTGTGGGCAGTAAAGCTGGTGCTGGAGTTCTCATCCAGAATTAACCTCTGCTATTCCTGTCTCACCTTTCTTCCCCCTGCAGCTCAGCATCCCCGTGGATAAGAAAGTCACGGAGCACCGGGACCGGCCACAGGCCCTGTGTGTTTGCATGGCAGAGGTGACAGCCACCAACACCCGCCACGCTCCCTCCTGCAGCTGCCAGGACCTCCAGAGCCTCTTCCGGAAATTCGCGGGCTCGGAGTTCTTCCACTCCAGCTACGCCGAGTTCCCCCGGGCGCAGGACAGCTTCAGCCTCCTGCACACCCTGTTCCTGCGCCACGCCTACCACGTGGATGACAGGCCCCAGAAGCACCCAGGCTTTCCCCAGCTGCCTCACAAAACCTCTGCCTCTGAGGATCTGTGGTCTGTTAATTTCAGTGAGCTCTCCCTGGGATTTGAGGGTGCTGAAAGCTCCAAGGGCAGAGCCCTTAGCTTTATTGATCCTTTTCCCCTTTCCTTATGGGCCTGCCTGCCCAAGAGGTGGGGGCAAGCTCAGATATCTAAACGACAGGAGCTGGCCACCTCTGAGGTGAAAATCAAGCCTTCTGCCAGCTTTAGCAACCACTCCAAGAAGGAGAACCTCTCCAGAGAACATGGTGTTTGTCAAAGATCAAAGACTGACCAGGATCTGAGGAATATCTATAAGGCTCCAGACACGATGGATGTCTTGGGAGAATCTGACTCTGAAGTTGATGATGGAGTAGACAGTAAAGAGCTGGAAGCCTCTGCTGATATCCACGTGCTCATGTCCTCCTCTGTCCATGTCAAAGTTCGGCTCAACCACTACCAGTACTTGGTGCTGCTCAGGATGAAGGAAGTTCTGCAAGCACTACAGGAGCAGCTGGCCCAAGATACCCAGGAAGTGACTGGGTCTCCTTTAGCTCCCATGTCTGCTTGTGTGGGAGTTATGTTCCACAGTGCTGAGGTGGCCCTGCTCATGACCCCTGCTCCAGGGTCTGTCGTGGAACCCAGGTCCCTGGACTCGGACACAACCAGCCTGATCGAGTCCGAGCTATCACCCTCAGACAGCAAGGAGGGGCTGGCAGCTGAAGAGAAGGAGCTGAAATCAGAGAGCAGTTCAGAGAAGGGCTTAGGCAGCACCTCAGAGCTCCCAGAGGACAGTGGGATCCAGGACACGGGTGCCAGTGTCCAGCTGGAGAGGCTCCCGAGGTCCGCGAGCGACGGAGCGCTGGGCGCAGCTCCCCGCGGTAAGGGCGCAGAGGAGAAAGGCTTGATAGAGGAAGCACACGAAGCTGTGGAAGCCCTGGTTGCAGAAAGACCAGCAGAGACCAGCAGCCACCCTCAGAGCCCCCCTGCTCTCCCTTCCAGCCCAGCCTCGGACACGCAGCCCTCGGGCAGAGGAGGAGTCGCCCTCAATGGCCAGGCAGAGCTCATCCCGCTGCGGAGCATCGAGGAGGAGCTCTCCAGTGCCCTGCACATCACCAAGGACGCCACGAAGGAAGCTCTGCACGCCACCATGGACCTCACCAAGGAGGCCATGACCCTCACCAAGGATGCCCTGAGCCTGAGCCGGGACAAGATGACCTCCACCATGCAGAGGATGCTGTCCCTGCCCCCGGCCAGGTGAGCAGGGCAGGTTCCTGAGCTGCAGGAGGGGGACACAGAGGACCTCCACTCCCTTTCTGTCCATTGTATCTGGACTGGAGATGGGTTAAGTGTTCATCTCTTGGGGCTGTTCTGAGGATTCTGAATCTGACTTGCAAGTGGTCAGAGACCAGCCCAACACTCAGATAATCTGCAGGCTCAGCTGCCTGCCTTTATCCCTGGCTTTTGTTGGGTTTTTTGTAGGGATTCTGTGCCCAAAGCAGAGGAGGGAGCGGTGACCCCGGGCGGGGCAGGCAGCGGCCGGATGCGTTTCTTCTCCATGAAGAGGACCTCATCCCAGCATTCCTTTGACACCACATCCGTGGATGGGAGTGGCCCTGAGGACGGGCTGTCCGTGGACAGTGATGGCAGTGATGGCTTCGTGATGCTCACAGACTCTGGTAAAGCCCTTGGCCTTTTCTGTCCCCACCCTCCTCTCACAGGGGTGATGCTTTGTGCCGCAGGCAGCTCATCCTGTGCTCCTGTGGAATCGCTTCTGCTGCTCCTTGTTTTTGAAGGGCTTAAGGAGGTGCCTCACAGTGGCTCTTTCTGCTTTTGTAGGTGCCTTTTCCTTGAGATGAGGAGGGTGAATCAGTGTGGGGTGACCCTGAATGTCCCAATGGTGTCCTGAGGGCTGTAGGGGCTGTGATGTGCTGGTGGTGGGTGGTACAGAGCATTTAGGAAGGGCTGGTTGGATACTGGGTACTCTGGACATCTTTCACTTCAACCCTGTGTTACTTAAGCTCATCTTAGAAGCTGGAGAGAGATGGATCTCCAGAGGATGGTACCTCCAGAGAGGCCAGAGGTTCAGGCACATGCTGATGTCAGGACTTCCAGAAAAAGAAATGGAATTGAGTTGTTGTTACTTCCATTTCAGAACCCAGCCTGGACCCCCTTTCTTCAGGGCAGCTTCCCCAGGCCCACAATGACACGGGCAGCAGAAGCAGCCTGGTGGCAGAGGACGAGGGTGGAGTGTCCCCTGAGGTGAACAGCTCCACGTCCCAGAGTGAAGACCCCAGTCTGCAGCTGGTCAGTGCCTGGCACTGGGATTCTGTCCCTGAGGGGCTCTGGAGGTGTTTGCTGTAACCAATGAGCTCTTGGTGGCTGTTTCAGGTGTCTGTCCTCGTGCTGAAGATGAATGATGTGAACTGTGCAGTAGAGGTACAAGGAGATGATTTGTCTGTGGCTTTACAAGTGATGAACGTGGTTCCAGAGCAGCTGAACAACGTTGGCATGTGGCAGTTCCTGCGTGGCTACGTGGGTAAGATGCTGCTCTGGGACTCAGCTGCACTGGTAGAACTTTTATATCATCCTCCCTCAGGGAATATTCCATTAACTGGGGCCTCAGTGTTTGGGGTGGTTAGGATTGAACACAACTCATGTGTGAGGGTTCAGATCTGGCATTTGAAAGATGTTTCCAAGTGTCTACACAGTCAGGCTCTGTGGTGCTTTGTAGTCATTGATTGGGGTTTTTTAAATTGCTGAGGATGCATAAAATGAATTTAAAAAGTGAATAAAGCTGTTTAGGGAAGCCATTAAGTTATGATTGGGGTTTTTTAAATTGCTGAGGATGCATAAAATGAATTTAAAATTGAATAAAGCTGTCTAGGGAAGCCATGAAGTTACTCCTGATCTGAGAAAAATACTTTTGGGTCTACAGTACTTCCCCTAAATTTGAATTTAAAAAAACCCCAACAAGACAAACTTGAAAACAATCAACTATCCCCCTCAACACTCCAAAAATGTAACCCAAACAAAACCAAAAGCAGCTCCAAACCTGAAGTGGAAGTGTGAGCAGTTCCCAGGCTGTTGATCCTTCCTTTCCCAGTCCTGCCAGTGGCCATGGTGGAGCCCAGGGATGAGGAAAGGCTGGTCAGCTCTGGAGGGTGAACCAGGGCACTGGGTCAGCTGTGGAGGCAGAGCTGGGGCACTCTGGAGGGCGGCTGGGACAGGTCTGGGGGGCAGAGTTGTGGCAGCTGTGGAGGGTGAGTGGGGCACTGGGCCAGGTCCTGCCCATGCAAAACAGGGGCCAGTTTTAAAGTGTGGTGAGAGAGGGATGTGCCTGGGACCTTAAATGATGCAGCTCCAGTGCCAGTTCAGTGATGTGAGCTCTTAGTCCTTCAAAACTGGGATTTCTCCCATGTGAGGGGTGATGTCAGACCAAGGTCACTTGGCTGCTTTTGGACTGAGATGGGCTTTCCACGATGCCCTTTCTGACTGGTACCTGATCACTGGCCCCGTTGTGCAGCGAGATCTCTCTGCCCCAGCTCTAGGAGACCCAGGTGTGGAGAAGGCAGCGAGCCCTGGGGCCGGGCAGCCCCGGCCCGAGGTGTGCCTGCGCCTGCAGTCGGGTCCGAGCGCGGCCGCCCTCTCGCCGCTGGCCGAGCGCAACGGCTTCCTGCAGGTGCTGCTGCACAGCCAGTGCACTGAGCTCTGCACGTCCTGCCTCACCAGCCTGGGACCCTTCCTGGAGGATGAAATCATCCCAGAGGTCATCCCCATGGAGATAGAGGTGGTGGATGCCAAATTCACGTTGAAGGTGAGAGATTCCCCCCAGGGCAGAGCTCACTTGCAAGGTTGCACTTGGGAAGGGATGCTGTGGGAATGCTGGGGGCCTTCTCTTCTCCCAAGACTGTTTGGTTTTGCTTCTAAAAGCAAAACCAAACCTAGGGATGAATAAGGAATATAAGGGAAGCGTGTAGTTGTACACCCTGTACATAAAGCCAGGCCTTTCCCTAGGGTGGCCTCACCCCCGTGAGTCTGGCAGTGCTGCTGGTCAGGAACGCTGCTCCTGAGGAGGCTGCAGGCAAGGGAAATCCTTTCAAGAGCTGTCACAGCTGCTCATCCCTTCTCTGCTTCATGTTCCTCCAGGATGACAGCCCCCCAGTGTACCCCACCTCCCCTGGGCCTGTCCCCATCACCTTGGCAATGGATCACCTCGTGGTGAGGCGCAGGGATGACGGTGTCTTCTATCTCACAGGTGAGTCACATCTGGTTTTATTGTCCCTCTGCACCCCCAGGCTGTGCTGGAGGACACTGGGATGTGAGGGTTGCTGCTGGGAACGATGGGCTCTGAGGTGGGCGCAGTCCCTGTGTGTTTCCTGCTGTGGGAGCAGTCCCTGCCTCTGTTCCCTGCTGTGAGAATTCATGTCTGGTGTTCCCTTAAGCACACCATTATTACCTTTTAGGTTCTCCATTTTAAAGGGGGAAAGAGAATTTTATTTTCCTGTGTAACAAGAGGGGGAAGAAAAAAGGCAATAAATTAATTAAAGGTTCTTTTTTTTTTTTTTTTTTTTTTCTGAGAGCCCTGTTGGGTGAATGTCCACACCTGAGTGGGTTCTGTTGCTTTCCAGCTTCCCAGGGGAAGGACTCAGTGAAACAGGAAAAACCTGTGTCAGTCCCTGAGGAGCAGAAGGCCCCATCAGAGTCTGTCTCACCAGCCCCAGCAGCAGGAGCACGTGGGCTGCAGGTGAGTCAGTGCTGCTGCCTGGACAACAGAGGCTGGAAATTCTCTTTTGCCTTGGTGTGTTTGCAGTCCTGGCAGGTGTGGTGAGCTGCAGGAAGGGAGTGCCCCGAGGAGCAGCCTGTGCCAGCTCCCATGAGTGTTTTAAGGAGTGAGGGCACCTTGCCCAGCATGAACTCACTTGTTCCCTTTTAGAATCTGGTTGGGGATTGTTTTTTCTGATTGGCTCCATCTTCCCCACTGTGTCCAGTTCCTTGTTGGAAGAACAGCAGTTGAGAGGTTCCCAAAAAGAGAAGTTCTGGCAGTGGTTTTGTCTCGCTGTGTAATTGATCCCAGGAGCTCCTGCTTTGGTTTTCCTTGGGGCAGCTCACTGTGTACCTTGAAGGCTCCTGCCTTGTTCTCTGCTTGTCTCCTGCAGCTCAAGCAAGTGCCAGAGTTGCAGAGGGAGCTCCAGACCATGAAACTGGCCCTGGCAGAAGCCAACATGGACAAGGCTCGCCTTCTGCAGGAGATCAGGAAGTACAACCCCCTGTTCCAGCTCTGACACTGCCAGGGACAGGGCACCAGCACCAGCAGGGCAGGTTTGGTCATTTCGCTGCCAAACGGGTCCAACCCCAGGACTGAAACCAGCTGTGACTGCAGAGACTGGGCACAGGGAGGGAGGGAGGGAGGGATGGAGGGGCCTGGCTGCGAGAATGAGAGCAATGAGGAGGAGTTTGCTCTGCTCTGGCCTGGGGGTGCTGCACTGAGGCAGGGCATGGCCAGCCCGTGAGCACCAGGTCACATGTCAGGGGGACACCCCATGTCTCCTCATCTCTGGGTGGCTTTCAGCCTCCTGCTTTTGTGGTGACTTCTGGAGATGGTCCATGCTGGGGTTTCTGCTTCTTTCACCCTTCCTTGTTGTGTTCTTGCCCAGCAGTGCTGGCCAGGGCCCGCAGCAGGAGCAGGGTGGTCACCTCAGCACCTGGGCAGTGACAGGGCAGGGCTGGCAGAAAGGTCAGGGCTCTGCTGGGAGAGCAGGGCTGCTGTCACTGGAAACAGGGATGGGATTCCCACTGTGGAGTGAGGGCACACAGCTCACTATTCCCACAAGAACAGGGTCAGGATAGTACAGAAATTCCTTCAGATTCCCTTTTCCTCCAGTAATTCCTTGTGTAGAGATGGGTGCAGTGTATGAGACAGTCCAGTTCATTCCCACTTTATCCCACAACGTTTGGCTTTATTGGTGCAGGAATTAATTCCTTACAAGGCACTGTTTAAACTTTTACTATCAAAGAAGGGGGTGAGGGAGGTTGGTTCAGTCTCAGGTGATGACCTGGGTGTTTTTTGGGATGCACCTTGTCCTCAGAGCTTTGTGTGCCCGAGTTCCCCAGTGGGGAGGAGGAGGAGGAGCAGCTGTGGCTGCTGAGGAAGGAGCTGTGGGGTTTTCAGCACTGGGTGGAATCTTTCAGCAGGGCTGAGGGGCTGCTGGGGATGGGGCCCCAGAACCTGCCAGCCCTGATCCCAAAAGGAAATCACTGGAGCAGCTCCCTGTGAGCATTGCTGGGAACTGCCCACCAGCAGGATTTTGTTTCACCAAACCTTTGTGCTGCTCCCTCTCCCTGTGGGGGAGCAGGAGCTCTGAGAACTGCTTGCCTGAGGTGGAATGCCACGGTATTCCTGCTTTTTCTTCATTAATTGCTTGAAAATGGGAGGTTTCTCTCTTCTGCTTTTTCAAATTTTCATGGCATTTTGTGTGAGTATGGGAAGGGTATGCCAAGGGTTTGCCCAGCCTGCAGGGTCCCACAGCTCCTCCCACGTGTGCAGGCTGAGCACAGCTGGGGCCAGGTTGTTTACAGCAAATTCCTTGCTCCAGCAACTTCAGTCCACGGGTTTTGTTGAAGAATTCAAACATTTCCTTTGCTTTGAAGACCCAGTAAAAAGGAGTGTAACCCAAAACCCACACACGTGGGAGGACAAAACCTCCTGGGTCCTCACAGATTGTAAATATCAAAGTTTACTTTGTGGAGCCTCTTATTTAAGGATTTTCCTCTGTTCCAGTGAGAGCCCAGGGAGTCCTGCCTGGCACAGGTGCCAGGGAGAGCACGTGGCCTCAGCATCTCCCAGAGGGGCAGGAGCAGCTCCCAGGGCCCCTGGGAAGGGGATGGGGGAATGTGCAAGCCTGAACTTGAATTTGAATTTTAGGCAGTATTGCAACTCTGCTGCAGTTTGTTTCCACTGATGCATTTATTGGTTCTATGAACCAGGAGCAGAATTAAACTCATTAACCTCCTTCCAGGCTCGGGCCTCTTTTCCTGCTTCTCCTTCCCCCTCCATCCCAGCGCTGCTGGTTTTTGGGCAGCTCCTGGATTTGGAAGCACACCTGAGCCCTGGCTTGAGATGTGCCAGGCCCAGGCTGGGAGCAGCTCTGGGAGCACCTTGGGTCACACAAGGAGCAGATCCCAGTCAGGTTATGAACACAAGAATAAGTTTAATGTACAAAAAAAGCCACATCTGGGCACAGACAGCACATCTGGGCACAGACAGCACATCTGGGCCAGCAGGAAATGCTCTGCAGCCCCTGATGTTCCTCTCCCTGCTGTGCTGAGACCCCAGAGTGCAGGCTGAGGGTGCATCCAGGCTCTGCCCAGCAGGAACATCCTTGAGGCCCCCCAGGCCCCCCCAGAGGGGCCTTGGGGAAGAGTGCACGTGGGAAGCTCCCACAGGAAGCTCACCTCAGCCTCTCTCAGTGGAAGATGATCTTTTTGTACTTGGAGTTGGGGATTTGCCCACGGGCCTTGAGCCTCCTGACGGCCTCCCTCATGTGCTTGGGCTGCAGGGGGGGCAGCTCCCCCCACTTCTCACACACATCCAGGGCTGGACAGACAGACAGACAGAGGTCATGGCAGGGGCCAGCTGAGCTCTGCCCATCCCCTGCTGCTGCTTCAGTGCAGTTTGAAAGGAACAGGGAATGTTTGTGTTTGGGGTTTGCAGCTCAGAGGCAGGAATGGACCTGCTCCTCCTCCCTGCCAGGACAAAAAGCTTCTGAAGCACCCAGGCAGGGTGGAGATGCTGGAGCCAGGGGCTGGATGAGCTCAGAGCCTCTGCTCTGCAGCCCTGGGGGCTGCCTGGGCTGAGATCCCCCAGCAGCTGATCCCATAAAGGGAGACTGGGGCAGGTTTAGAGGCTCCAGGAGCCCCTCTGTCCCTGCAGCACTGAGATCCTCACCCTGCAGCTGCTCTGGGCTCAGGCCAGCCCAGCCTCTCTGCCTGAGGAGAGGCAGCAGCACTGGGGGGCTCAGAGGGGCTGTGGCACCTTCACCAGGAAAAAGCTGAAAGGGAGAACCACGGAAAACCTGCTCCAGGCAGGGAACTCACCCGGGTTCCTCCCTTGTCACTCACCTTCCTCCACCACCTCCCCAACAAACACCTTTGAGATGCCCGACATGGCGATGACGACGTTCTGGGACACCGAGGTGCCGGTGATGGACTGGATCAGCTGCGACAGGCACGGGGACAGGCGGGGACACTCAGAGCCCCACCCCAGCGACCTGCCAGCCCCTCGGGGGAGCTGCAGCGCCTGGGGCTGGGCTGTCCCGGGCCGTGGGGGTGGCACGGCCCCGCCCGGGCTCCCGCGCCGCTCGTACCCGTTTGATGGCGGCCTTGGGGAAGGCGGAGCGGCGATACATCTCGTAGCGGTTCAGCTGCTCCTCGGAGAAGGAGGAGACCAGGATCCTGCGGGCACAGCGCTCGTTCCCAGCCGCTCCCCCGGGCCCGGCAGGAGCGGGGAGCGCTGGGCTGGAACGGGAATCTGGAGGGGGCTGCGGCACCGGGGCCGCGACTCCCGGGCACTCACTGCATCTTCTGGATCTCGTCCTCGTCCACTTTCTGCTTCTTCTCCTTCCGCTCCTTCAGCTCCAGCTTCACCTTCCTGGCCGCGCCCGCCTGCAGCGCCGGGTCCTCCGAGTCCGCCGCCTCCCCGTCCGCGCTCCTCACCTGGGCGAGAGGGCAGCGCTCGCTCTGCGGCCCCGCGGCCCGGCCCGGCCCCGCTGCCGCTCCCGCCTCACCTCCCCGTCCGCCACCTCCGCCTTCAGCTCGCTGCCACCGCCAGCCTCCCCCACCTCGCCTTCTCCCGCTCCCTCCGCGGCTGCCGCTTCCCCCACAGCCGCTGCATCGCCGGCGGCGGGCGGGGAGCAGCCGGCGGGCGGCGGCTCCGGCGCGGCGGCACCGAGCGCGTCCCGAGCCGGGTCCGCCATGGCCGCGCCCGCGGCGCCTCCTGATGACGAAACGCGACGGGCGCCGCGGGGGGCGGAGCCTATCGCCACGGGAACGGGCAAGCGTGGTGCATCGTGATGACGCGTATTACCGGCGACGCTCGGGCGGTAGTCATGGCAACGGGGATGCGACGGCGCGTCCTGATGACAAAATTGTCAGGGCCGCGCCGGGGGGCGGTGCCTGTTGCCAAGGCAACGGCGACTCGGCAGCGCGGCTTAATGACGCGCCCCATGGCGCCGCGATGGAGGCGGAGAATGTTGCCATGCCAACGGCGCGCCACGGCGCCTCCTGATGACGCACCGCTACGGGAGCCGTGAAGGGATGCGCGAGGCCGAGCGTGTCGCCATGGCAGCGGCGCTGCGCAGGGGGGCCTGCGCGGGCCTCACCCCCGGGCCCTGCGCTCTCCGTCCGGCCGGCCCCGCTCTGAGCCGCCCTCCCCACACGCGGACCCTGCCGGGACTCGGCGTTAGAGCGGCCCCGCTGCCCGGTCCCCGCAGGGAAAACCTCCGCAGACCCGCCCAAAACCAGCGCGGCCGAGGGACCGCGGGCAGCGCTCGGGGGCGGGGCCTACGCAAACCCCGCCCTTTGCACTGCGCACACCCAGGCCCCGCCCATGCACCGCCCACCGGACCCCGCCCTCGCAGGCCCCGCCCCCGGGCCCCGCCGCGGCCCCGCCCCGGAAGTCGCGCGGGCGGCCGGGCCGCGCCGGCCATGGGGAAGGAGCAGGAGCTGCTGGAGGCCGCTCGCACCGGGAACCTCCCGGCCGTGGAGAAGCTGCTCTCGGGGAAGCGCCTCAGCTCCGGCTTCGGCGGCTCCGGTCGGCGACTCGGCAGCGCGGCTTAATGACGCGCCCCATGGCGCCGCGATGGAGGCGGAGAATGTTGCCATGCCAACGGCGCGCCACGGCGCCTCCTGATGACGCACCGCTACGGGAGCCGTGAAGGGATGCGCGAGGCCGAGCGTGTCGCCATGGCAGCGGCGCTGCGCAGGGGGGCCTGCGCGGGCCTCACCCCCTGGCCCTGCGCTCTCCGTCCGGCCGGCCCCGCTCTGAGCCGCCCTCCCCACACGCGGACCCTGCCGGGACTCGGCGTTAGAGCGGCCCCGCTGCCCGGTCCCCGCAGGGAAAACCTCCGCAGACCCGCCCAAAACCAGCGCGGCCGAGGGACCGCGGGCAGCGCTCGGGGGCGGGGCCTACGCAAACCCCGCCCTTTGCACTGCGCACACCCAGGCCCCGCCCATGCACCGCCCACCGGACCCCGCCCTCGCAGGCCCCGCCCCCGGGCCCCGCCGCGGCCCCGCCCCGGAAGTCGCGCGGGCGGCCGGGCCGCGCCGGCCATGGGGAAGGAGCAGGAGCTGCTGGAGGCCGCTCGCACCGGGAACCTCCCGGCCGTGGAGAAGCTGCTCTCGGGGAAGCGCCTCAGCTCCGGCTTCGGCGGCTCCGGTGGCGGCGGCGGCAGCGGCGGCGGCTCCGCGGGGGGAGGCGGCGGCGGCAGCGGCGGGAGCGTCGGTGTGGGGCACCCGCTGTCCAGCCTGCTCAGGTGAGCGCGGCCCGGGGGCGGCCGTGAGGGGCTGGGCGTGAGGCGGGGGCGAACAGGCGGTCAAGCTGCGGGGCTGCGGGCAGCCGGAGGGGTTGGATGCGCTCGTGGGGTGCCGCGGGACAAAGGGGGTTCGCCGGCGGTTCCTGTCCTGCAGCGCTGCGGGAGGGGCCGGGGGTCTGCCAGGGGGGGACGCTGCAGGGTGTGAGGGGTGTGAGCCGGGCAGCCCGGAGCGGGAGCTGCTCGGGGGCTGCTGTGCCCTCGGCTGGCACACAGGGGAGCGACTTTGGGGCTGTCCAAGCCGGCAGTGCCCGCGCTGGTGCTGCCCGGTGCCCCTGGCATCAGGGCGCTGGGAGGCTCTGGAGTGTCCGGAGGGCTCCGTGGGCGCTTCCCGCGCTGCGGGATCTCCGCGGTGACTTTCCCGGTGTCACACGGGGTGTCCGAGCCCTGCGCTGGCGTTGTCGCCGCTGGTGGTGACGCTCTGCCGGGGTCTGGGGTCGGCTCGTCTTCAGCCCCACGCTGTGGGATTTGCTGGTTGAAGCTCTCTTGAACCTTTGTTAGGGTTTTTGTTTTTCTCTTCCCCGTGTTTTGGCATCACCTCTCGCTGCTGGAGCTGCAGCTTTGGGGCACTTTGGGAATGCTCCTGGTCCCTGAGCAACTGGTTTGTACTGGGAGGTGTGGAGGTTTGTGTCCCGTGCCAAGTGACACTGTTGCTACGCAACCTGGTTCAGACGGATGGGACTTGCCCCTTTTTGGCCGAATTTGATCCGTTTTTCCTTTCACACAACCCAGCTGGATACCTGCAGGTCGTGCTGGTGGCAGAAGCCTGCAGACATGCGAGAGCTCACCCTGCCCTGGGGCACACGTTTCCCTTTCTGAAACGTAAATCTACCCTTGGGTCGAGCTTTGTTCTTCTCTTTTGATGCATTAAACAGTCTGAGCCCTCCTTTGAGTGGCATGGATGTGCCCACAGGGGGCTCAGCTCAGCGCAGGGGGTCGGTGCAGTTGAGCACCCTGTGAGCTGAACCAGACCCAGCACTGCCTGACAGCACCTGGGCACTTTGGGGCCTTTCCCTGGGACAGTGCCCATGGTGCCATGGTCCTGGAGCAGTCCCATGGTGCCAGGGCCATCCCTTTGGCTCTGTTACTGTTTCTCACATGTGAACAGGGCTGACCTGTCTGAAGGAGGGTGACTGTCACAGCTGTCACTCATATTCCGTGTTCACTGCCATGGCTGTGGGCTGTACCTGCTGGTGGCACTGGACCTCCCCCTTTCCCCTGCCCAGGTCCCAGCCCCTGACCCTGTTTCTCCCTGCACAGCTGGGACTTGTGCCTGTGAGCAGTTCCTGGTCTGGCTGCACGTTGTGGGGCGTGGCAACATGTCCTGTGTGCCACCTGCTGCCATTTGGGAGCTTTGTGAGTGTTTCCCACCTCCTGACCACTTGTTGGGCTCTGACTCCTCCAGCTTGTGTCGACCTGTGTGCCACCTGCTGCCATTTGGGAGCTTTGTGAGTGTTTCCCACCTCCTGTCCACTTGTTGGGCTGTGGCTCCTCCAGCTTGTGTCGGGGTTTTGATGAGAAGCAGCTGCTGAGTGTCCCTGCAAGGAGAGGCCAGAGGCTGCAGGGACCAGACAGGTGAATTTTAGGGTAGAGAAAGGCTCACCTTTTCCAATGCCAGAACATGGGAACTTTTCTGATGTAGGATTTTGCCCTCCTTGGTTGTGGGGAGAAGCCTTCCCTCAGGTGTGTGTGCTCTGTATTTTCCCTTCCTCGGGCAGCCCCTGGCCCTGCTCAGGCTGATCCTGGTCCTGCTGAGGCTCCTTGTGTCTGTAGGGATCTCTCCTGACACGGGAACTGCTGAGCTGCCCTCCACCCCCAGAGCAGGATCATAAACACTCTGCTGGGCCAGCACCTTTGTTCTTTTCTCCACCCCATTTCAGGTCCCTGTTTTAGTTTCTGTTTAAGTCCCACTGTTTGGATAACCTGTTCCCAAAGCTCTTCTCTCCTGAGGTACCTGTCACAGCTCTTTCTATCAGTTCTGCATTTCAGGTAGATAGAGTTTTGGATGGGATACAAATTCCAGGCATTCCCTGGAATTCCCACATTACACCTGGTGTGTGCTGAGCTGGCACCTGCTCTGAGCTGGCTCTCACTGGTTTGGGCTCTCAAAGAGAGCAAGTGCTGCTCCATGAAGCGGTAGAAGATGGCCCTGGCAGTAAATTCCTTGGGATGTGGTGTTTTATCAGGTAACCTGAACTGCCATGGGTCTGTTATCAGTTCAGTGTGAACTTTGTCACAGTCTGGGCTGTGCTGCTCCTTCCCAGGCCGAGCAGGGCCTGCTGGGTGTGGAGGCAGCACAGATTCCAATCACCCCTGGCTGCAGGTGAGCAGGAAACAGAATGGGATGGAGCGGGATAAGCCACAGGAGGAGGAATTTCAAAGACAATTTAAGTCTCTCGAGGGGTGAATGTGCCAGGGTGTAACACTCAGGGCACTGGGCAGGAGAAGGAATGCCAGTGGGAAGCTGATGGGAATGGGGAGTGCTGACAGCGAGCTGGGGGAATGAGGAGGATGCAGGAGGGGGAAATGGGAGTGTGGATTTGCCAGAGCAGATGGTGAGCTCACAAAGAGGTGATGGCTGCCAGGGTTTGGGAGGCTGGGCTCCCTGCTGGCATCCACGCAGCCCCTGGGATCTGCCAGGCCCTGGGGAGCTGCTGCAGGCCTGGCCCAGCAGCCAGGAGCAGATCCTGGCTCCTCAGCCAGGCCTGGCTTCTCCGGTTCCATGGGCCATGGCACAGGCAGGAGCAGCCAGAGAGAAAACCCACTCTGTGCACGCACAGATTGAGGCTTATGAGCAACAGCAAGTCCAGAAACCAGAAATGGTCTGTGAATCCTTGAGGTTCCTTGGGGTTATGAGCCACTTCTGCATCGAGGCTGCAGAATTTGATTTATTGTATTTTTTTTTTTTAGTGGTTCACTGTGAAGTTAGAGGCGGGAAACAACAGAACAATCTGTGGCTGAGCTATCAGGCTGCATTCAGGAGGCTTTGCCAGGAGCAATGAGGGATGGGTTGTGTTAAAGCCAAAGCTGCAGAAGCAGCTTTTTATTTCCATCTATTGCTGTGAAAAGTCTGGCTCTGTGTTGCCAGAGGGGGAAGCTGAGGCTGCTGCTGAGCCCCACATGGGATATGCAGTCCCCAGGGAGTGTATAGAGGAGATGCTTCTGCTGGGAATGAGGAGTTTGGGTGCACATCTGCTGTGGGAAGGGTCGAGTGCTGCTCCACAGAAACCACAACCCTTGCTCCAGCCCGTTTGCTGCTGCTGAGGGGTCTGGTTGGTTTGAAGAGTGACGTGGTGGGATGGCAGAACGCTTGAGTTGGCTTCCAGCAGTCCAAGGGTGGTTAGGAGTCAGAAAAATGAGTCCTTTTTTAAAAAAGTGGGGTTTGGTATTTGTTCTGGTGCGGCTGATGGTTCACAGCAGGGATCTGACAGTGCCCTGTGTGCTCCTGGGGAAGGCTCCGACTGTGCCTGTCTGCTGCCATTCCCTGGGGAAGGGACACGGTGCTGTTGCCAGGGAAGGGGGGATTGCCCTGTCCGAGGTCAGGGTCGGGCTGTCTGTCCCTCCGTGTGTCCCCAGGCCTCGTGGGTCAGCACCAAGTCCTGCAGTGTCTGCAGCAGGGGGCTCCAAGTTCCAGCTCCCAGATTTGTGCAGGCAAGGTGCTTCTCCCTCTTCCCTTCCCCATCACAAGGGAGCTGCTCCTGCTGCATTTCCACAGAACAGGGCAACGTTGGGTCTTCCCCTCGTCCTGCTGCTGTGATTAATCATCTCACCCACTTTAAACCTTCCCCTCTCCACACCTTCCCGTGCACTGCGCCGTGGGACGGATCCTTCTTTAATTACACACCTGAGCACAGGGATTGCTGAAGGTGCTTGGGCCACAGGCACAGGTGTGCACCGGGCTCAGCAGGGAATTGTTTCCTAAGTACTTCTTTAAGAATTCAAAGGCTGCAGTTACTGGCTGCGACTCTGTAGTGTTTTGTCTCTGTGTGATCTTGTGATGCAGTTTTGGAAAGTTTTTGTTTGCTTGCTTTGGTCGGTGCAGTTCCGTGTTCAGGGCTGGGTCAGGAGCACCGGGCTCTCCTCGCTCACTGGCACTAGCCCTGCCCTGCTCCACTCACCCAGGCCAGTGTGCAAAGCAGGGCTTGTGGTTTCACAGCACCTGGGGCTTTCTTGGACACATGGGAATTGTGGGTGGGTGGGTTCCTTCCTGTGAAACCCCCTTGAGAGAGCCCTGCCTTGCTCCCTTCCCAGTGGGCTGTGGGCAGCTCCAGGTTTCCAGGGTTTGGTTGGCAGAGAGGGGGATTGGAAGTGGAAGGCTCTGCCCAGGTGGGTGTTGGGGGAAACACTGCAGCTGGCAGGTCTAACAAACTCCCATCTCCTGGGGCTGCACAGTTCCTGGCTCCAGCAGGAGGGAAGGGCAGGGGGAGCAGGGTCTCCCCTTCTGCTCCCTGTGTGCCCCAGCAGTGGGTGTTGGTGAAGAGGAGCTGCTCCCCTCAATGCCACAGGTCCCCTCCAGCTGTGGAAGGCCCTTTGGCAGGGAGCAGAACTTTCTGGAGATGAATGGCTGGAACAGTATTCAGTGTATTGGGAGCAGCTGAGCCAAGAAACAGGGTTCATCCAGCTGGGCTTTTGTGAGGTAATTCATCATTTCAGTGAGATTGAAGAACAACAAACAGGATAGAAGAGACATGAGTGAAAGGTGTGACACGGTACAGGTAATACAGAGTGGAGAAAATGCATCCATGCCATGCCAGACCAGAAGGAAAGCCCCTCTCAGCTGCTCTGGGACAAAGCACAGGCAGATCCTGGAGGCTGAGCCCCTCCTGTGGCAGCGCCCGAGGGCTTGCCAGGCTGGCTCTCACAGAGAACAAGTGCTGACACCTCCACTCCGTGTGAGCTCATCGCCTTTCCGGGCTGTGCCATCCACTCCTGCTCTGTTCACTCCTCAGATGCAGCTGTGCAGTCGTGCTCTGCCTGTGGAATCCTTTCAAGGTGAAGTGCCCTCAAGATGAGAAGGTGCCTCTGCACACGGGTGATGGCTCTTTCCTCTTGTCACTGCAGCACGAGCTCTGCCCGATGCTGAGCTGGCACTGTCACTGTCCCAGAGAGCTCACTCCAGAGTACAGCTTAGTCATGGAAATGAGATAAATCCTATTTCACAGAAACTGGTAAAAATAAAACTATTGAGGATTGATTTGTTTCTATAGCAACCGACTGGCGAAGTGAGCACAGCTGCTGTCTGCAGGAGGGAGGAAAACAGAGCTGGAAATGTCGGTGCACCTGGGCTGGCTGTCAGCAGCAGAGAGCCTGGGGCTGGGGAGGGGGCAAAGGCTCCAATAAAGACAGGCCAGGAAGGTGTCAGCTGCCTTTGGAATGAAATTTGAGCTGCAGTGTGTGAAATGTGCCCTCTTTACACAAAACCTGGAGAGCCTCAGAGCTCTTTGTGTTCTGCTTCCAAAAAGTTGTGCCCCTGCACCCTCCTGGGTGGGGAAATGCCCTGCCCTGGGTCAGGCAGGGCATTCATGCCACATGGATCTGGGTGTCCATCACATATGCCCTGCCCTGGGTCAGGCAGGGCATCCACCAATGGATCTGGGTGTCCATCACATCACATCACATCACCTAGACCTGAATCCAAAATTACTTTGTCCTGGTGCAGTAACTCAATGAGAAATACTCAGCTTTGAGAAGTTTGGATGAATGAGATTGGAGTTAAACCTTTTCAATTGCCCTTTAACTGAATGTGGTGCTGGATGCTCAGCAGGGATTCCTGCAGGTGTTTGTATCCTGGAAGAAAATCCAGTTGCTGCACAAGGGGCTTAAGTTTGGAACTGTTTCTATCTCAGCAGTGTGTAGATTTGTGTGGTTTTTCCTTTTTCCTAAGCCAAGGATTTTAGCTGGCTCTGGCACACACAGGATGTTGAGGTGGCTGTTTCCCCAGGGTTAGTGAGGGTGAGCTGTTTAAATGTTTGGGAGGCTGCAGAATGCAAAGTGCTGGGTCTCTGTGTTTAGGTACTTTCTTGGCTTGCTGTCCTGTGGCTGTTGAGGGTTCCAGGTGAAAATCAGGGTGTACATCTGACATAGCAGGATGCTGAGGGAGTTACAGGAGAAGTGTGCGTGCATGGCTTTGCTGGACACTCTGCAGGAGCCCGAGTTATTCAGCTGGAGGAAAGTTGAGCTGGAGTTGGTGTTTAGGTTTGGTAAGCTCAGATATATTCACACTCCTCCCTTGTTATTTTAATACATGGTTTCTTTTAAAGGGAAATTAGATTTAAAAATAAGCCTCGAGCTTTTTTCTCTGAACTGTCTGTAGTGCCATGTACTGAGGATAGTCCTCAGTACATGAGAACAAAACCCTGTCTGAGAGTGAGTGCCATAAATATGATGTAAATACATTATCTCATTAGATTTTTATCTAATCCCATTGCCTGCTGTTGTGCAGACTCCTGAGGCAAGCAAGGCTGAAGATGTCCTAGGTGGTCTTTCAAATCTAATATTGAAGTGGGTTGGAAATTAGGAGAATCGACTTTTGCCTCATCCTAATTAAGACACTGAGAAACCCGCCCAAGTTTGGCATTGCAAAGTGCCTGATTTTAGAACAGAATCCGATTCCAGAGGCTGGGTGCCTGCTGAGGTTTGAGGCACCCCCATGCAGGGACCCAGGTGGGCTCCACAGGCTCTTCTCACTGCTGTCAGCTTCAGGAATCAGCACAATTTTTTTAGGAATCAGGAACAGGATTAGGATAAAGCCTTAAGCTCTGAAGACTTCAAAGCTTTGCATCGTCATCTTGGTTCTGTTACAAGGACAGTGAAATCCATCAGATGACTTAAACAGGAGTCTGTGTCCTGTGGACTTGTGTTGGTTTTTTCCTGGTGCTTCTTTCCAGTGATTTCTTGAGCCATGGTTTCTCACTGCACAGTGGGGACTCTGTCAGAGGTGACTGCCCTGTAAGAGATGTTTGACCTCATCCTGTGATGCCCATGGATGACTTGTGGCTGTCCTGGAGTGTTGTTAGTAACCACCTTTGCATGATTTTCAGTTCCTGCATTGCCCCTGTGCCCCCTTCACAGCTCCTTTCAGCCTGGTGCAGGCTGTGAAGCTGTGTCTGAGCTCCTGTGGCTCATCTGCTCTGGGTCAGAACAGCTGAAAATGGAACTTGGAGGATGTGTGGAATTCGTGCTGGATTTGGCATTTTGGAAATATTTCCTCTAATCTCAACAGAAATTATTTCACAGAAGGAGTGAAACAGGATGTGACCTTGACATTCCTTTTCGCTGGAAATAAAGACTAAAGAGAATTGGTTTAAAAGCTCTGAGGATCCTGGTTGGTATTGGGTGTGAGTATTTACAGCTGAGATATAATTATTTGCTGGGACAGCCACAGAAACCCTGAAATTGTTTGAAGTCATGGAGAGTTTTTATCCTGCATATATTTAGGAGTCTGACAGGCATATGTACATGCCTTCTGTACATTAAAAATGTCAGGCTGGGAAAGGCTCTGCTGCTGAAAACAGCTTCTGGCTGGGAGAGCTGTATTGAACAGAGAAAAGGCTCAGAGCTAGGTCTGTTATTCTTGCAGAGAAGCGTGCAGAAATATTTAAAGGGGTTTGGAACATCTTATTTTGTATATGTTCCCCAAAGAACTAAGTTTTTTTTCTGGTGAGGAAAAGCTGTTTGAGGCTGTCATTGTAGGCAGGGTTAGAGCTGGCATTTGGGTGAAACCAGGGCTGGAAGCTGCAGATCCACCATGAAATGTGTGGGAACATCTCTCTTTGCTGCCTGTTCCATTATTGGTTCAGTTTTCCAGCATTAGGGGTGGGTGCAGCTGCCCCTGGCAGCTCTTGGGGAGGGTCCCTGCCCTTCCAGGGCCCTCAGAGCAGGGCAGGGCTGTCAGCTCCATCCCTCTGGCTGCCTGGCTCATGCCCTCAGCTCTCAGCACTCTGTTTTTCAGCTCTAACCTTATCTCTGTACAGATAGTGCAGACAAGTAATGACAACTCCTAGGAGCTATCTCAGGATTTGGGAATCATTTCCTGCCTTGGCCATTCACTCCTGATCCTGCTCTCCGACAGACTGCATTTCAAGGATGCTTCTGGAGTAAAAGGATGTCCTTTCTGATTTCCATCCTTTTCTTCCTTGGGAACTCTTGTCCAAGTCAGTGCTTTCTCTGCCTGTGTAGCATTGACATGACAAGCAGAGCTGATCACAGAGCTCTGTGGCTGCCCAGGTGTGTCCCCTGTGTTCCCATCTGAGCCACCATGGGGTCACTTCTCTGTCTGTCCTCCTCCTCTCCCTGTCTCTGCTCTCTCCCTGTCATTTGCTCTTTGGGCACCCAATTAAAAAGCTCATCAAGAAGGAATGTCTCTGGAGTCAGTGGTATGTCGGTGCCTTGTTTGTGTCCCTCACTGTTGCCAGTTAATCTCTCCTCGCTGTGTCTTTCTTTAGCCCTCAGGGACTCCTGGTTAAGCTGGAGCTGGGATTGGTACAGGCTTAAATGGAGCCATGTGAGTGCTGGGCTGCTGGTGTGGGCTGTGTTCAAGGGTAAAGTGTGCTCCAAACGCTTCAGTGGAAGCTTTGTTGTGGCTCTGAATCCTCCAGTCCTGTGTCCCCCTCCTCGAGGGCCTTCCCTCTCATCCTGTCATTCTGCTCTTTGCTGTCAGAGCAGCTCATTTCCTTTTCACTCCAGCACAGTGTTTCTCCTGCCTGTCCTGATGTCCTGGGCTGCAGCCCAGGGATCCCTCCCAGCATCCTGGGGTCTCTCCATGTGCATGAAATTGAGCACTGCAGTGCCAGCACCGATTCTGAGTCCTCCTGTCACTGATCTGGGCAATGTCACAGGGGAAGGGGGATGTCGTGTGAATCTCTGTCTCACTGCTTTCTGTCTCCCTAAGGCAAAAGTGCACTCTGTGTGCAGTTGTTGGTACAAAATAATTGCATTTGCTTTTTTAATTGCTGTAGGGAAGGGGTAATTCGGTCCCTGAATCTCTGTCTCTGCTTGACTTGGCCTATTTACCTGCTTTTCATCTGCCCCGGGTCAGACACGTCATGGTTCAGTGTTCAGGCATCGGGGCTGGGCAGCAGCCAGGCTGAGAGGGTTAGCAGAATTTGGGAAGGGGTGGGCAGCAACCAGGCTGAGAGGGTGTGAGCAGGGTTTGGGAAGGGGTGGGCAGCAGGGCTGTGAGCAGGATTTGGGAAGGGGTGGGCAGCAACCAGGCTGAGAGGGTGTGAGCAGGATTTGGGAAGGGGTGGGCAGCAGGGGTGTGAGCAGGATTTGGGAAGGGGTGGGCAGCAACCAGGCTGAGAGGGTGTGAGCAGGATTTGGGAAGGAGTGGGCAGCAGGGCTGTGAGCAGGATTTGGGAAGGGGTGGGCAGCAGCCAGGCTGAGGGGATGTGGGTGTGGGTGACATGGCACAAAGTGAAGGGCCAGTGCCAAGGAAGAAGCCAAGGTGGCCCAGAGGAGCACTGGAGCATGCCTGGCTGGGCAGAGCAGACCTGGAGAAGTCTTTTAGTGCTGAGATGGGCAGAACATGGGGTGGTAATTGTCTCTCTATAGAGAGGTCTGAGACTGCACCAGGAGGAAGGTGTCCATGTTTAAATAAAGTATCACCATCCCCATACCCTGCTCAGTGCAAGGTGCTAGAAATCCCACATTCCCACTACGATGTGTATTGGATCAGATCTCCGTGGGTGCTGGAAACCAACATTCACTTCGAGGTGTGTTGACATTGTCTGACAGTGAGCAGAGGATGACACGTTTTCTGCCGTCCCAAAACCCTTAATTGACACATCCATCCCATACAAGGACAATGGCAGGAGGGGGAGGGCATGTGCTCTACCACAATTTTTTCTGCACAAGTTGCTTTTGATGACATTTTTACTCCAAGCCCAGAGCTGTGTGCCTGTCAGAAGGGAGCAGTGCAGATGGACATGTTGGGCTCCAGACACGATGCTCCATTGCTGTTGGCTGACTGACATGTCCCATGGGATTCTGCAGCTTGTTAAATCATCTCACAAAGGAGAAGGGGGAGGGAAAGCCCAGTGCAAGGTTGCCAGCTGTAGCCAGCTCAGTGCTGCAGCATCAGCTGCTTGGTGGTTTTGATCAGGAATTTGTGGCTGCCCAGGGTTTCCTTCTATTTCTCTGGAAGTGCTCAATGAAGGGAAGGCCAAGGGAAAGTCTGGCACCTTTCTAAGGAATTGTGCTGCAGTGGAACCCAACAGCCTGCACTATCTACATGTGTCTTGCTAATTTTCCCTGCATCTTATTTATTTTTTTTAATATTTTACTTACTTCCATGTAGTGCATTTTCTCCAGTGCAGTGAGAGCAGAGCTGAGCTGCAAATGGAGAGTGAGGGATGTTTACCTGAGCAGTGCCCTGGTTCCTGTTTGCAGTTCCAGGATATTGGTTTATGACTTTGATAATGCTGCTCAGTTCACTGAATTTCTGCAGGAATGTTTTTGTTCCTTTTGCTCCTTTTCCTCAAAACCCCATCTAGTCAGATGCAAAAGAAGAGAACGGGCCACAAAATCAACATTCAGTCAACCTCAGTGAGAGGTTTGTCAGCATTTGGTAAATGCTGTCAAATCTCTGTTCTCTTTTAGGGGTCACTTTCCTGCCTTGAATGAGCCCAGACTATGTCAAACCCTCCCATCTCCGTGCTGGGTGGTTGCCTTCCCATTTTCCCTGCTCTTCCCCTGCCATCATGCTGCCTTTGGCCAGGATGTGGACAGGGGGATGCTCCTGCTCCACACACATCACACCCCAGATCCTGCACCCCTCCCAAAAGACCCTGCTTGTTTTTTCTGACTCAATGGCTGACCCTTTTTGCACTTCTCCCAGCCAAGCTTGTTTGGCCCTGGCCCTGAGGTCAGAGCCAGTGTTGGAGCCTGTGCTGTGGGGCTGCTCCTGCTCTGGCCTGTCATCAGCTGGGAATGCTCCTTAATGGGAGTGGGTTGCAGAGTGCCTGCAATGCTTTTAAGAATAAAGAGCAGCATGTGCACTCAAACCAGACCTATATTTTTCCTGTCCTGCAGCTCTTTATTTGCCCCTGCTCAGAGGGATTCTCTCATGTGGCACACACTCCACGCCTGACCCAGCCTTTCTGTCCCCACTGCCACCCCCACCATACATTAAGTTTAAATAAATGCATTTTCACTGCCAGGAGCCATCCGTAAGGCTAGGGCTCGCCTCTTCCTAATGGGGGGTTTTAGCTTGGATGGACACATTTCTATTAGTGATGCCAACCCTGTCTGGTTCCTTTCGAGTGTGAGCTGCAAGCCCAGGAGTTAAATGTGTGGTTGTCATGGGTCTGTGCTGACCCAAAACAGCCTCCCCTGGAAATGAGGAGTGGGAGATGGTAGACTGGTTCTGAGGGAAGCACATGAGCTCACCACCTGCCTCTCAGTTCCTGAACTGATCCTTCACAGTCTGCTGCTGCTTCACAAACCCATGCAGGTTTGCTGCTCCTGGCCACCTGCTGCACCTGAGGAACAAAAGGCTCTGCTCCTTTCCAAGGGAGAAGGGATCATTTGGCCATCAGAGGATTGGTTGCTGCACTGGTGGAAATGCTGGTTTCTCACAGCACCCTGTTGACCTTACACTGGCTGAACTGTCTGCAGGTGTTGGGCAATGAGGCTGGAGCTATTGAAAATTGTTGTTGAGAGTTGTTGCTTCACTCAGAAAGAGCTGGTGAAGTAGGAGCTTGAGGTCTGGCTCTGTGCAGAGGGCCAGGCGTGGCTCTGACTGCTGCAGTGTGTCAGTCAAAGTGGACTGAACCTGAGAATTTTCACTGGAATCCCTGGTCAGTGTGTCTGAGTACAGAGCTCAGGCTCAGCACCTCTCTGGCTGTTGTGTTGTGCCATCTCAGCTGGGTCACTTCTGTGTGTCCTGCCTTTATGGTGGTCGTTGCTTTTCCTTGTCCGTTCTGGCATCTTGAGCTCATGACCCTTTGACTTTGAGGAAAATCTACCCACTTTTCTTACAGCAAATTAAAATCTGGGCCAAGAAGTTGAGGAGTGCAGAAGCTCATGGCTTTGGCTTCCTCTGCAGCCGCTCCAGTAGCTGGAGTCTGACCAGCTGTTCTCCTTGGGTTTTCTCAAAACCTGCCAGGAGGAGCTGAGAGTCCCTTGCCCCAGCAATGCACTGCTTTCATCTCCTCCAGCCTTGCATCAGCCATTTGTTGATAAAAGCTGTTGTAGTATCTGGTGGTTGGGGTGCATAAGAAGCGGGGTCCCTGCTCTGTTGGAATCCCACCATGCCAAACCCTGCCTGCTGGCAAAGTGGCTGCAGCAGTGCCTTCCTCACACATGTTTCAGAAAAACATAAGCAGCTTCCTAACCCTGAGGCCTTGCCCAAAGCCTTTGGGTTGTTTGTGTTCCCTGTGTAAGCAGGAAATACCAACGGAGGGTCGCAGGAATGCAGTGCTTGTGTGGATGTGCATTGCTGGGATGTGTGACTGACCTGCTGTGGTGGCCTCTGGGCAATGGACTCGAGGGAATCTGCCTCCAGCCCTCACTGCCCTCCTGACACTGTCTCTAAGGCTTTGAGTGAAGTACACAAACATCTGGGGCCACTGCTTTAAACTTCCCGGTGCCTTTGGGCCAAGCCACTCGTGTTTGCTTGTGTTTCATGTTGCTTTTTGTTTTAGGTGTTGGGTGTGTAAATACAGGGCGTCCATGGCCTCTGCACGAGCACCCTGAGCTCTCCTGATGCTTCCTTAACCCATGTTAGTGAGACCAGAGACCAGCCCCAAAGGTTCATCATTTGAGCTGAAAACACCACCTTGTTCTCTAAGCTTGGCCCTGCTTTAGCTCCTTGCCTGGGGTGGTTTTGGGAGAAAAGTTACTTCTGCAGTTGGGAAGAAAGAAATGGAAAAGCAAGAGGACAAATGTGGTCCTGTTTAAAGGTACTTTGGGATTTTACTGTGACCTAAAGCATGTTCTTTATTCAGCAGTTTTCACAAGCAGGAAGTTTTATTTAAGGCCTTGCTGAATCATAGAGCAAGAGAAAACTGAGCAGAAGAAATAGTTTAAATGGAGCAGATTTTGCTGTTTTCAGAGCTTTCCTGATGTCCTCAATGTTCAGTCTTAGTTGTCTTAAGCAGATGCCATCAGGAGCATCTTCAGATGCTGCCCTGGTGCAGCAAAGGACAGGTGAGCCCTGGGTAATCCTTTTAGAACAAGAGCACAAGGTAGAAAGTAACCCCTCTCTTTGATGTGAAGAGCTTTTTGGGGATTGAGGGAGAAAAACAATCAAAAAGCAGCAGTGGTCAAATTGGCTCCAGATCTTTACTGGGGACTGTATTTACAGTATTCTCCTCATTGGGGTTTCTGTTTAGAAATCAGAAACAGCCCAAAGTCACGGAGAGTTCTGGGCTTTGTAATCTGCTTTTCTCAGCACCCTGTTTCCATACCTCAGGAGAATTGTGTGGCCTTTCTGGCAGAGCTGAAGAGGAGGGAAGGGAGTGATGTGCTTCGCTGCAGTCCCCACATCTGAATATAAATAGTTCTCCTCTTGGATCCTTCCAGTCTGATCTTATGGGTGATTTGACCTTTCTTTGATAAAAGCTTTCTTTATTTGCAGGAATAAAAAGGCAAAGGGGAGGAGAGGACACAGCAGATGTTTTTTTTTCAAATATCTTTAGATCCTGGCAGTTGATTTCTGCAGCACCCAGCACTCACTGCTGGGCCAGCTCCCTCCTGGCCTCCAGCTTTTCTCCTGCTCTGAGCTCCTTGAACAAACTTTGCATTTTACTGTAAAGCATTGACCTGGAGGTCTCTAAGGAAGTGTTTTATCATGGGGACACCACGCTCCAATGGGGACAGATGCCCCAGGCTCTGATCCCCAGCCCTGCCCACTGCACCACTGACCCTGGTTTTCCTCATTTCATAACTTCAGCTGAAAGAAACATTTGTGTTAATTGCTGCTGGTTTTTCATGTTCACCCTCAAGCAGTTTGAGCTCAGCTTCCAAACACAGCTCAGTTTAATGTGTAAAACCACGGGACGCTGGCACTGCCCAGGTTACAGCCCAAGCAAGAGCAGCACAGGTGCAATGTCAGAACTGCTCTAGACTGCACACGAGGCTTTCTGGCACTAGTTCTAACCATTAATTGCCATGTTAAATCCAGCAATAAATTATTTGGGCAACCACACTGCAGGAGCCCACTGCCAGGAACAAACCCCAGCTGAGTGCTGCTCAGTCCCCTTCACGCTACAGGACTGCAGCCTGGATTGGGCAGGGCACTCCCACCCACCCTGAGAGGGGTTTTTGGTGTCTCACTGACCTTCTGCATGTGGTTTAAGCCATCATCCTGTGAACAGTGTCAGTGCTGGAGGTGCACTGCATGTGTGTATCCTCCTGGAGCACAGGGTGGTGTGTGGCACGCAGGATGCCTCAGGATAAGCCTCTCATCCTTTGCAAATTGGATTTTGTGGCTCACTTGCCTGTCCTCTTGGATAAAGTTTCCCCTTAGCTGCCTCTCCTCTAGCAGAGCTCGGGTTCTTCTTTAGACTGTAAAGCCTTTTATAATGCTCTGCAGATCAGGAGTCACTTGGAAGGGACAGGGACAGACTTTCCATTTCCCACTGAAACAGGCTCCAGAGTGAGCCTGCTGCTTCGTTCCCTTCTGGAGTTCGCTCAGCCTGCAGGAGATGCCCGTTGGTTTGGTTTGGTGCCTGTGCTGCTGGGTGGCACTGAGGTGCTCCTGGCTGGCAGCCCCCCAGTGCTCCCTGCTGTTCTAGAAAGCCCCTGTGCCACGTGAGTTGTTGTGATTTCGTACTGGGGAGGAAATGGATTGTTCAGAGAAGGCCAGCTTCAAACAGAGCCACAGCTGGCTGATTTTAAACCATTTCAGCTGGGGATCAGAGGGTGCTGTTAGGTTTTACCCCCAAAGAAAACAAAGCAGGAAAATGCACCATGTTAGCATAAATGGGATTTTCAGGGCTTGTAATAAGCCCCGTGTAATTCCTAAAAGGATGGCGTGTAAAAGAGGCCAACACACAGACAATGGGTTGTACTGGAGAGCTGAACAGTTCCAGTTTGCTTGTAAGAATGTACTGGTTTGAGTTTCTGGGAGAGGGCACTGGCCCTGGTGAGGGACAGCAGTCGCCACACTCCTCCCACAGCAAGCTCAGGAGCAGCCCTGGCCTCTTGCTTGTGCCATTCTGTGCTGATGTGAACAGGACACCCTGCAGGGGTTGGGGAAGAGTAATCCTTGCCAGGGTTAATACTTAAATCTGTGCTACTTGACTTTTGAGCAAGGGAGGGAAGTTAATGCTCTTAGAAGTGCTGGGAGACCACCTACTCTTTGGTACAGACTGCCAAGAGCTGACAGATGGAAGTGATTTTGGGACAGTGAGAAGTCAGTGTGGAATCACAGTGGTGACCAAGAGCAGACTCTGCATCCCACAGTCTTTGACTTACACCCACCCCTTGTGACTCTTGCTGTGGAGAAGGACAATTTCCCAGAGCCATCAGAATTCTTCTGTGGGGTGTGAATTAGCAGTGGGTCAGTGGTTTGCTGTCTCTTGTGGTTCAGTCTGATAGACACACTCTGAAGATGCTTTTTGGCAAGTATGGCTGAAGGATGTGAGCAGTGGGAGCTGTGACTGGAGAGCAGGAGGGTGAGGTGAAGCAGAGCAGAGATTCCATGTGCTGCCCCTGACCACAGCTGTCAGGTACCCACCTTGGTGTGAGAGCTGTGCCAGCCCTGCCCTTGCCCTGTCCCTCTTTGGTGTTTGCCTAAGTGTTCCCTGTGTGTTTTTTGTCTTGCAGCATCTGGAGGGGGCCCAACGTGAACTGCGTTGACAGTACAGGATACACCCCGCTGCACCACGCTGCCTTGAATGGCCATAAGTGAGTCCTGTTCCCAAGCCTGGGGTCGCAGGGGGTGGATGCTTTGTGCTTCCCTGGCCACCGTTGTGTGGTTCATTCACCAGCTGAGGCACTGGTGCAGCACTACTCCATCTTCAGGGGAAGTGGAGAATGTCAGTGCTTTGGCTGCTGGGTGATGTTACATCTCCAAACGCTGAGGTTTTCAACCACCCTTTTGTTTCTAAGCAATTTGGATAAGCTGTAACACGGTGTGAAAGGAGCTGCCCTGGTGACAGTCCCTGCAGTCTTCCTGGTGGCCGGGGTGCTCTGGGCCTGCACCACTTCACAGTTGCCTCGTGTACATATCCCATTTTTAAGTCATTTTAGTGTGGTAGATCTCGTGTTTCTCATTGCTGCCTGAGATACTGAGAAATCAGATAGAGTTAAAATCTCTATTGACCCTCGTGCTGGTGCAGTTCACTGTGCAGCAGAGGCTTGTGGCTGACTTCAGTCCCTGTTCAACTCCATTAGTATGGAGTTAATGTGGATCCTCCTGAGCTCATCTCAGCATTATTTATTTCCTTTTTTTTCATTTCCTTTGGCAGCAATTAATAGGAACACTTACAAATCCCATTTCAAGAGGCTCTCTGAAACACTCCTGTTCAGATTAACTTCTCGTTCAGTACTTGCTGCAGAGTGTGAGCTGTGAAACAAGGACTGAATGTCTCACTGAAGTTCCTGTCTCTTGCAGGGATGTTGTGGAGGTTCTGCTGAGGAACGACGCGCTCACCAACGTGGCAGATTGTAAGGGCTGTTACCCCCTGCACTTGGCAGCCTGGAAAGGAGATGCTGACATAGTGAAGCTCCTCATCCACCAGGGCCCTTCACACACCAAAGTGAATGAGCAGGTCTGCTTGATTTTCTCTGTTGTATCATTGAATCATTTCCCTGGCATGGAGAGAGACTCCTTCAGCTGACTCCTGACCCTTCCCAAACCAGTAGCAATGGTTGTAAGGTCCTACTTGCTGGTGGGATAGGAGGGCACTGCCTAAAGCAATACATTCAGTTCTGAGTTAGTGGTAGGATGAAAAGGTATTTAAGTTTCATAGACAGACACATAATTGTGAGAACTGCTCAACACTTAGGATGTGGTCTCCTGCTTCTGGGCTTCTAAAACTAACCCACAGTTTTCCTTTCAGCTGCTGGATAGCTGAGCAGGTTTCTAGTTCTGCAGAGGATCCATTGGCTCCCTCCTTTGGGAACTAATCCAAGCAGCTTTGTTCAGTCTCTTTGGCCGTGCTCTCTTAGCTGCTCTCCTGGCTTGTCTCTGGCACTTGCTCCAGTTCACTAATTTGTAAGTTCTAAGATAATTTTAACACTACTTGCCCCCAGATAAATCCCTAGCTTAATCTTAAAAAATTATTTTTTTTCAATCAGGCAAGAATAAAAAGCCTCTTGGATTTGTTCCTTTTGCCAAGCTGATGGTTTTGGTCTGGGGTGCAGAGGGAGTGAGGGGTACCAGACAGCTGTGTCCACTGCAGAGGGCTGGCTCCTGTGGAACTGCCCATGGACATCAGAGGTATCTTAAATTCCAGGGAACTTCTGAAATGCTACTGCTGGAAGGCCCAAATATTCCTGTTGTTGCAGAGTTTTGTTTACAGGAACTGGTTTAATGAATGAGGCCAGCTGAGTGCTGTCACTGAGCTGGCCCTCCCTGGGTGAGTCTAGCACAGAGTGACAGGCCCAGACCAGTGGCTAAAGCTGCACTGGGCTGTGGTTGTCCTGTCCCTAAGGCAGGAACATCTGAAGACCCTGGGAATCAACTCCTAAACCACTCAGGTGTTCTTTCAGGAGGGAAGGAATAAACCAAAATAGGTTTGCATGCCTGTTTTGCAGTGCCAGCAGGCTAAACCTGGACATTCATTCCAGAGGTAATTCCCAGGTGGGTCAGACACCCCTGGCCTGAATTCAGTTCTCAGTCAGGGTGAGCAGCTGTGGAGTCCCTTCTGTTGATTTGCTCCATGGTAGTTTTTCAGAAGCTGAGGAGAAAACTCCTTTCACTAGCAGGTTTAGGAGTCCCAGTCCTTCTTTGTGGGGACACAAGTGCCACACTGGAGTCTCCCAGGATGGGTAAATCGATGCACCAGGCTGCCCCAGGGATAACTGCTGCTAAAACATCATGGAATGTTTTCTGGTTGTAGTGCAACTCTCTATCATTCCTCTACTGAGCAGGAATGACGAGGGATGTGTGTTCTGATGTCTGGTGACAGTTGTGCAGTTTGGGGCTGTGGTTAAGCGTGTCTCCAGGCACTCAGTCTGATTGCATGGGCTTGAGTGCAGGTAACCCTTTCAATCAATCTGACAAGAATTGAGGGAGAACCCATAGTGTGAATGTTCTGCTCTGAGTAGGGCAGCTAGAGGGGTGATCTTTGCAAAAATCCAGAGCTTAGTATGAACCTTGCTGGTAATGTTTCATTAATGTCTGTTTAGTAGGAACCCAGTTAAATGAGAGAAGTCAGCTGAGGAGGCTGTGCTTGGAGCCTGGTCCAGGTTACAGCAATCCCAGCTGGAATGGCTTCTGCTGGCCATGGCTCTGACTGGAACAAGATGCTGTGTCCTGCCATTCCACCCCTTGGAGTCACCCATTGCTTTGTTGCTGTATCTCACCCATTTCATTATCACATTTTTTTCTTTTTCCTCTTCCTTTTTGTAGAATGCTCTTGAGATCAAAGAACTCAAAAAGTACGGCCCCTTTGACCCATATATCAATGCCAAGGTGTGTACTTTGCTGTCAGCATTTCACTGCATCATCACTCCAAGCTGCACTCGCGTGCTTCCAGGTGCAATAATACCTGTTCACTTTGCAGCTGCTTGGGGAAAAGGAAAATGGGACCATTGATTTACTGTGGGTTTCTCTCTTCAAAGCAGTTGTAGAAACATAATTAAAGGAAAGCTTTTCCTTACTTTCCTGGGGGCTCCTTCCTTGCTTAGCCTTGTAGGACTCGCAGTGATGGTCAGTTTGCTTGATTGGGCTGGATGACTTCCCAAAGGTAATGTTACCTCAATTAAATGTTCTAGGTTTTGTTTCATGTGCTGATGTTGCTGATAAATGCAAAGAGAAGGATTTTTTTTTTCCCTGCTTAACCATGGTTGCATTTTCTCTGTGGGCTGTTTGGAGTGAATTTTTATGCCTTTTCTCCTACCATGCATAATGCTCTGTGTGTTGTTTGAATGGACAGTTAATTCCTGTGGTGGTGGTGGTGGGGAGAAGGGAGGGCAGTGATGTTCCTGCCTCCCTTCCCAAGTCCTCCGTGTCCTGCTTATTACATCAGTCTCTCTTTTGATGTTCAGTCTGTGGTGTCATTTGACCCTTCAGCCCTGGTCTCCTGTTCCTGTTTTCTGGCTTGTTTTGCTCCTCTCTTGTTTTCAGTTGTTTTGAGCTACAAAAGACACAACATCAGCTTATGCAATGTGCTGAGACTGAGCTGTTGAAGAAGCTTCCTATGCAGTACTGGGACGTTGAAGATCAAATTCCTGGTGGTGGTTTCTCAGACACCATTTTTCAGTTTTATTTCTAGTGAATCTACAAGCCAGGGGTGGCAAACAATCTGCTGCTCTGTCCCGAGACACCTCTGCCATGAGCCACCGTGCCACAGCTGCTTCCAGACAGTTGTTTTGGATCCAGCCATCCATGGCAGATTCCTCTGTCAGAGTTTCCCCCTGCTTGGTCTGCAGGACCTTAGAAACACACAGCCAGAGCTCCTGTGCTTGCTGGGAGTGAGGTGTGATTTTCAGAACCCTGTTTCAGGGTCGCTTGTGCCCGCCCTCTGAGCACAAATGTGTTCCTGTGAAGCTCATCCAAATCGGGGATTTTTGCAAAAATCCAGATAGGAACTTTATGCTTAATGTATTCTGTGGAAACATCATAGTTGAGCAGTTCAGTTGCCTGAAAGGAGCTTCCTAAAACATTGTCAATAACCAAGTAAAATCTTACACACTCCAGTATTGGGATGTTGAATGAAGAAGGAATGTTAACTTGGGTTTTATACTGTGGAGAGATGATTTACACACAGTTGTGGGGTTCATCACAAGTTTTGAGCAGCTTTGTACCAGTTCCTGGCCAGCTGTGATGAAGAGCCTGTGGAGTTGTACCTGTCACACAGACTGGCATTTTCTCAGGAGCAGCCAAACAGCAGATTGTCAATAGGGCAGGACTCTGTTGGACACTCAGACAGTGACAAAAATCAGTGACAGTGACAAAAATCCTACCAAGGAATCTTAGAAATAAGGTGGGTGGGACTGAAGGGCCGTGTAGCCACTTTCCCCAACCCTGGGGCAGGATCAAGTCTCCTTACACCATTCCTGACCAGGATTTGCCCATCAATTTCTCAAGAAATTGAGAGAAGGACAGCTCTGTGGCCTTTCTTGGGCAGTTTATTCAACCTTTCAGATCTTTGCAGGTCAGAAAACTTTCCCTTATTCAAACCAAGTTTCCCTGTGCTCAGTCAGAGCTGTGTGTTGGGAGCAGGGGGTGCAGAACGGACACAGCACTTGAAGGAGCTGTGGATTCTCCACTTGAGCATGGAGTGAGGAGCAGCAGGGCTGTGTGTGGTGAGTGGTATCACATTACCAGGGCTTGTAACCTGTGCTGGAGCCCGTAAGAAAGCAGAGCCATCCCTGCTCGTGTCCTGTTTGTGCTCTGCAGACTGGCATTGCTCCCAGCTCCTCTCTTTCAGCTGAGAGCTGGGGGGATGCAAGGATTCCTGCAGGAATGCAGCCCCTCGGCCCTCATGAGCGCTCTATTTTTCTAAGTAGTTCTGAAATTTGAAGCCATGTGCCTTCTGGCAGCTGGAATGGAATTTTCCTTTTCCATCTCTGATACATCTGTAGGTCTGAGCACTCCTGCTCGCTGCTCTGGTTTGTGCCTGGAGAGGTGACGCAGGAAGGGAGCAAACTCCCTTGCCTGGAAGAACTGTAGTATTTTTGGCTGCTCAAAACTCTCCCAAAATGGAGGCAAAAAAAGACTCAGGCAATGGTGGGAGTTTCCACTGCACAGTCTGGAATTGGGAGAGACTTACTGTGATGATTCAGGGGAGTTTTATTGCCTGGTGATCTCTGCTGCAGGAGGAAAGTTTGGGGATTTTGCTTCGAGCATTGGAGCCCCAATCTGCTTAGGTAAAATCGGACTGAATTGCAGGGAAGATGAGGGAAGTCTCCAACAATTGTGTTTTTAAACAGTGTTGTGTTCCCATTTCTGAGCCCTCAGGCAGGTGCTTGGAGCTACTGAATGCTCTAAACCCCCTGAGGCATACATACCCTGTGCTAGGGAGAAAGGAGAGGGGGGCAGTCCTAGCCAGGGTAATCCCCAGGACCAGGGCTGGCCTGGCACGAGCAGATTGTGCCCCCGCAGCTCTGGGGATCTGCTGCTCAGAGGGGCTGGGGGTCATCAAGCCTGGCAGTGAGGGTCCCTCGTGCCACGGGGCAGGCTGAGAGCCTGGGCCCAGCTGTGGTGGGCTCCCTGATCCCTGCACTCCCAGCCCTGTCAAACGGGAATAATGGGATTTGCCAGCCCTGTAAGTGCCCGAGAGCAGCAGTGTGAGCTGACGGGCAGGTGCGAGCTCTGATGTTCTCTACTCTGTCCCCTCTCACTCCCTTTGTATATTTTTTGTGCAGACTTCTGTATCCTGCAGTACCCTCTGTCCACGTGTCTGTGCCTCCCCCCAGGATGGAGCCTGTTTGACTTGGACCTTCTGTGCTGGCAGTGATGCTTTGCCCCGTTTGCCCTCTCCCCCTGCACGTGCCTGATTCTGCTCCTTCCCTTCACTGCCCTGCAAACTGCAGCTGCCAGAGCCTCTCCCAGCTCCTGCTCCCCTCCTGCTTTGCCTGTGGCTGAGAAGTGATGCAAAAGCCAGATACGAACAGCTGGGGGATTGACAGGACTCCTGTGAGCCTGAGGGTGACTGAACACCTCAGCAGGATCCGGGTGCTGCCTCACGAGTTTGTGACATGGTGCAAAATACTGAGCAGTGTCCCGAGGCACACGTGTGCTCTCACAGCAGGCAGGGATCAAATTCCCTTCTGCAGTGGTGCTGCTGCCTCCAGCAGGACAAGAACATTCTGTTTATTTTATTGGAAATGTTGTTAAAATGACAAATTCAACCACGATTCTTTCAGTTGAAGTGTGTAACTGTATTAAAATTTTTGGGGTTATATTGTCAGGTAGTTTTTTCTGAAGTGCTTATACCAGAATCCCTTTGTGGATGACACAGTAGTAAAACTAGAAACTTGAGAGGAACTTAATTTGAGAAAAGGCTCTGTTAGATCTGGCCATGTTCCTATTTTGCACCTACACATGTGGGGTGTTAGATTGCTCATCTTTGGGCTTTGCATTGCTGGTTCTTAGCCTGGCTGCTCCTGCACGCTCTGGTTTGGGTCTGGCTTCCAGCTGGGGGTGCTCCCTTATCACTGAGAAATTGCTTCCCTCAGCTGACCTGAGCCCTGGCTTGTTCCTGCAGTGGTGGAAATTGCACGGTTCTCTGGTTCACAAATTGCATGGGGCTGGGTGCACCCTGTCTCTAAACAGCCAGAATTGCAGAGGTGGAATGACTGTTCTAACCAGGATAGGTAGGATTTGAAACAATTGAAGTTTAAATCTAAAGTTATGGTGAAGCTCCAGCAAATAGAATTCACACAACAGGTTGCCTGCCTTTTATTTTTGTGGCACCCTGAAGTGTGAGATGCTGCCAAGACACCAGTCTGCCTTTCCCAGGTGCCAGCAGCATTAATGGGAACCTGGATATGGCTGAACATCCCTTAAACTTCAGCATGGCCCCTGGATTCTGCCCCTGGTGCTTGGAAAGCAGGCTGCTCCATCTGTAGTCCCTCTTTCCCACAGCTGAAGGGCGTTGTTCTGCACATCCCTGAAGCTGCTGGCCGATCAATGAGCCTGTGAGGGGATACTAAACACCCAGGGAGACGGTGACACATTGCTCAGGCTGGTTCAGACTGGGCTCTCTGCTTCCCCACTGCTTTTTTTTTTTATTTTTGGTCTCGTTTTTGGATTTAAATGTTGGAGCGAGGCGCGGGGCGGCCGCTGGCCCGGCCCTGACGCGCTGCCGCCTGTGCCCCGCAGAACAACGACAACGAGACGGCGCTGCACTGCGCGGCCCAGCACGGCCACACCGAGGTGGTGAAGGTGCTGCTGGAGGAGCTCACCGACCCCACCATGCGCAACAACAAGTTCGAGACCCCCCTGGACCTGGCCGCGCTCTACGGGAGGCTGGAAGTGGTCAAGATGCTCTTGAACGCCCACCCCAACCTGCTGAGCTGCAACACTAAGAAACACACTCCGCTGCACCTGGCAGCCAGGAACGGTCACAAAGCTGTGGTCCACGTCCTCCTAGATGCTGGCATGGACAGCAACTACCAGGTATCTGGTGTGTCTGAGCGGGGCTGGGCTGCTGGCTGGGGACTGGAGAGCTCCACCGTCCCTCCTCGCAGAGGGAGCGCTCGCAGGAGCCGAGGAGAGCTTTGTGTTCTGCTGGGCTGTCTCTGCAGCTCTGGGTTGCTCGGGGAGGCTGCCCGGAGGGACTCGGCTGCTGTGCATGCCTCACGCCTGCTCAGGGGCTGGGCAAAGGCCCAGACACAGAGTGAGGGAGACAAACACCCTGTGGCCATGCTGCCCTGCAGTGCTGTGAGCTCTTGATAGGCAAACATGTCTCTTCCTATCAAGCCACTTGTGAATGTGCTGTTTTCACAGCAATGGCTTGGATGTGGGTCTTGTTTTTCCTTGTCAGGACACGACCTCTTGCCAAGCTGTAGAAGGCCCTTTCTTGGTCTCTCTGATGGAACCATCCCCATTTTTCCATCCCACATCCTCAGCACTGTAATAACGTTGGCAGTCCGTCCTCAGCCGTAGGTAGTGCTGCCCACACCTCGTGTACAACGCCGTGTATTTATTGCTTCTGTAACCCTCTAAGCCGTGCCTCCCTCACCATTCCCTGCTCTCTGGCTTCATGCTATGTTTCCATTTAATTTGCAGACTGAGAAAGGCAGTGCTTTGCACGAAGCTGCTTTGTTTGGCAAGACAGATGTGGTACAAATATTGCTGGCTGCAGGTGAGAGAATGTTCCCCCTTTGAAGCACTAATGTGGTGATCCCTTCACCCAGAGCTTGAGGAAATCCCTTTCTAGTGCAGCAGGTTTCTCCATCCAGCTGTCAGAGCTCCTTGGAGCAGGATATAGGAGAAGTTGGCTCTTGGAGTTTGGCTTTAGATTTGTCTCTAGAGTGCCTTTTAGCTCCCCCCAGTGCTGATCTCAAACGTGACTTGATGAAATACACAAACCTGCACATAGTTAGACAATATTCTTGCTTTTGCCCTCTGTACCCCTGTGGCCGCAGGTATTGATGTGAACATAAAGGATAACAGAGGCCTGACTGCTCTGGACATTGTGAGGGAGCTTCCTTCCCAGAAAAGCCAGCACATAGCAGCTCTCATTGAAGGTGGGTAATGCAGCTCTGCCTCTGGGGAGGAGGGGAAAGCTTGGGGTGCTGATTCTGCCAGGGCAGGTACAGGATGTGCTTTTCTAGACCTGGAGAGTGCTGAAATCAAGGCAGTTTCAGGCTGTGTTGGAAGAACCTACTGAAACGCTGGGGTGAGCTTCTCCAGACCAAATGTTTGGAGGAGGACTTGGGGGGATTTAGGAGGATTAGCCCTTTGCTGAGAGAGTGTGGCGTGACTTTTACAGTTTAAATGGGCTTAATTGAGCTTTGTTTAGCTCACTTTAGAAGTTAATTAAAATTAAGGATAGCCTAAATCTGCTTGCAGAATGCAAAGTAACAGCTTTAGAAATGGTTCTGGTGTAACTCCCCTTTACGTGTCTGTGTAGGCAAATCACTGTCCACAGATCTCACATCCTGCTCCTCGCCTCCTTGTGAGGCTTGGGCATGGAATTTGCAGATGAGATTTACAGAAAAGGCCTTGATTACTTGTGTTTTATAAAGGCGCTTGGTCCATTGTGTCTGTCCAAATTCGGGAATGAAATGTGACATCTTGGCTAAATTCATACCTTGTAATTACGCTGTCTGCATTTCCTCTCAGCTGTGGGGAGGATCAGAAGGATTTGGAGCTGGGGTGTGTTATTCATGCTGAGCATTTGGGAGCTTTGCAGGTTCAAAGCACTTTTCAGACTTTTAACTAAGCTGTGCCTGTGAGGCTGGAATGTTTGAGCTTTATTCTGAAACTGAAGACAAAGATGGGCTTTAAAACTGAAGGTGTTGCAGATAAAGGCTGTTAGTTGTCCCCAGGAGGGAGCTGCTGTTGGATGTTACATCAGCTGAATGTGTCTGGCTTTGCCTGTGGTTGGGGGCTGCAGCTGGAATTTGTGTCTCTTGTTACGACTCTGTTCAGTGATGGAGTTTGTATCTACAACACAGATTTGCTCTGTGACTCCGTGTCCGTGCAGCAGCTTTGCAGCTTTCTGATTAAAGACTCTGAAAGTTCAAAGAACCATCCCTACCCTTGTGCCTGTGATTAAAGAGGCTGCCTGCTTCTATTTTGGGATCTGAGCTGCAAGTTTTAATAACGTTGTTTTTTTTTTTTTTTTGGACACTTAATAAGCTGACAGTTGGCCTTCCACCCACGAGGGAGGAAGTGCCATGTGCTGAAGGGGACAGAAAGCCAGATTGACGTGAGCTGACCCTGTCCCCCAACCCCCTTGCAGATTACACCATTGGGAAGAAAAGTGCCAAAGCTGTGGAGAAATCTGCTCCAGCCCCGCTCGCTGCAGCCACCGATCCCTCGGGCCGGACGTCTCAGGGTGGGCATCACCAGCATTCCTCTCCCTGCCAGCACCGAGGTCAGGAGATCCAGGGACAACCCCATCTCTCTCTTCCCCCTGCAGGTGATGTGGACAAAGCTGTCACAGAGCTGATCATCGATTTTGATGTGAACCCTGAAGAGGAGAGCCCGTATGAGGCTCTGTACAACGCCACATCCTGCCACTCCCTGGACAGCCTGGCCAGCGGGAAGTCATCCGACCGGGAGTCTGGGAATAAGGAGGCTGAGCCCAGTGGCCTCAAAGCAGCTGCAGTCAGGCCTGTATGTAGCTCCCCCCTGCTTGCCCTAGAGGCACAGGGGGCTCACCTGTAGGGTGGGGTTTTGCAGCAGGCTGCCCAAGCTTGAGGAAGTCTTTAAATCCTTCCCTGACACTGATGAGAGCAGGCAGGTGTCTCTCCTTCCCTACCCTGTTCACTGGCTTTGCCTAAAAGCAGCCACTTCTTCATTTCTCCTTGTGTTGCATCCTTCTGTTTTCTGGCAGTGCACAGGTGCCAGTGAATCTTGGTCTGTCAGGAGATTACATTTTGCAAAAGGGCTGACTTCTTGTCCTGAAAAAAGTTCTGGAGACTTGTGTGGAGCATCTTCTCATGTCTCACTGCTTTACCACAGCTACAGCTATCAAGAAATTATCTGTAATAACCTTTTGGAAACTAGTTGTCAGTGGAAGGGGTTTTTTTTGTGTATTACTTGCAGAGCTCTGTAGAGGGTACTCCAGGCTTTACAAAGCAGCACAGAGCTCCTGGAACTTTCCCCAGAGAAGTCTTCCTCACCTTCTGTCAGCTGCATCTGCTGCCTTGGTAGTGATCAGCAGGAAGGCTGCTGTGGGGCAGATGGGACACGGGCCCTGCAGTGCTGGGTCAGCTTCAGGCTCTGTGTTCTGCTTGGTTTTCCAAAACCTGCTTTGTGGAGGCGTTTTTGGACAAAAGGCAGAGCAGCAGTGAACAATTAAACTGCTGGGGGCACAGTAACCATGGTTCCCCTCTGTGCAAAGAGGTGCAGCCTTTGGCTTGTGCTGAGAGCAAGCAGAATAGAAATGAGACATAAGCTTTAGATGGTGCACATTTTGGGCAGATCTCTCAGGTGTGCAGTACCAGGCAGTCCTGTTACTGATCAGATCTTGTCATTGTCCTGTGCTGATGGTGAAATGAGCTCAGTTCTGTCACAAGTAAGGAAAGACACGAGCTGAACTGCAGTGAAAAGAGAGCAGGAAGAGGGAGATGCTCCAGTAGCTGGCTGGAGTTTGAGCAGTGCAGCTCTGCTGCTCCCTTTGCCATTAGATGGAGCTGTGGCTGGGCAGGAGGTGGCCCTGGGTTGTGCTCGAGAGCAGGCAGCAGCTCCAGCTGCCCAGTTGCAATCCTGGCATATTGGAAGAGAGCAGTGCAGCTTAGTTTCTTGGTCCCTGGAGTTTGCCACTATAAAAGGTGCCTTTGGCATCAGTTTCACTAAGCCACAAGCCCTTTATTCTGATCAGCTCATTGCTCAATGCCCTGTGTAGTGCCCTGGAGATGCTGGTTTGGGTCTGAGTGAGACTGGTGGGACCAGATCAGTGTCCCGAGGAAGAGGAGGAGGAAAGGCAGCAGCCATTGCCCAGCTCTGGGCTGTTAGGGATAAACTTCTGCTCCGCCCAGATTAATTTAAGAGGTTCTTGCTTCATCCACAGCAGTGGGGACATAGGGCTGGGGGGGCAGAAGGGATGAGCTGACAGTGTCTGTCTCACCTGCAGAGAGAACGTCCTCCCCCGCCGGCCAAGCCCCCGCCTGATGAAGAGGAGGAGCAGAATGTGGAGAAGAAGACAGGCCACAGTGCTCCCTGTGAGGTACGTGGGGCTTGCTCTGGGGTGTTTCATGGGAGAGTGGTTTAAGCATCAGTTTTAATAGTCTGGGAGGAGCCAAGGGTGCTGTTACCTCCTGTGCTCGTTGGGCTGTGAATGTGAAGTATTCCCTCCCTCAGCATTGCTGCTGTCCCTTGCCATGGGAACTTCCTTTGTCCGGTTCTTCCAGGGCACCTCAGAGTTGACCTTCAGCCTTACTTTCCTATTCTTGGCTGAGAATTCCCTTAGGAAGAGATTTTTCTGACCCACATTGCAATGTGGACCATTGCTCTCTAGTAATGATCCCACCACAGGCATCTTCAGCTGGACTGGAGCACAGAGGGGCTGTGAGTTCCTGCTTCCTCTGAGCTCCCAGCTGTGGAGGAGCTGCACGGGCTTGTGGGTCCCACTGACATGAGCAGGGATCAGGGGCTTGAATTCAGCTGAGGATCTGTCCCAGCATGTGTTAAAGCTGCCTTCTGCAGGGGTCAGTGCATGTGAGCTGCATTCTGATGGAACTCAAGCTCTCCCATTTCACATTGTTGCTGCTGGGGCTTCCTGTTGCTCATCTTATTCACCTGCTGTGAACCTCAGATGTAAGGACTCTCCGAGAGACATGGCTGTGGGAAACCACAAGTGTGCCTTGGCAACTTCTGCTGACACCCAGGAAAAGCTTCAAAGCAAATCCAAATCCTGTGGATTTCTGTGCTCTCCCAAAGGCAGTGGGTTGTGTGTGAAGCTCGTGGAGCGTGTGCCACCTCTGCTGTCAGAGCAGGCTCTGCTTCTGCAGATGCTTTCTTTGAGTGTGCTGATCTGCTGGAGTTCTGCAAGGCATAAATGAGCTCTGTTTTCTGGAGAGTGTCAAATCCGCAGAAGACACGGGTGAACATGGCCTGCTGTAGTAGACCTGACTGCAGAGAGGGAGTAAACTCTGAGCTGTGTGTGAAAAGGGAACTGGGATGTGACATTGTGGACTAATCCCTGCGCTGCTGATCAAATGCAGGGGGTGGTACCCAGTCCTGTGCCTGGCTCTGGCAGAGGAGAGCTGGGCAGCAGGTCATGGAGTAATTGGGAAGCAGAACTTGTTTATGACAATAAACACGCGGGAGGAAAACGTGCCCTGACCATTCCTGCTGAGCTTTCTTGCCATGTTTAATTACCAAACACCTGCTGTGTTCCAAAGCCTTTAATGGCTTTGGAAGCACAGTCCATTAAAGGGAATCTTGCTGGCAAATGGCAGAGTGACTTACTGGGGAGACCTTGGTTTGTGACCAACTTCAGTGACAAAACTTACAGGCAGCATGTGGCTGCCTGGAAATGACCTTTTGGACACACTGATGAGGAGTTTGGGACTGATCCTTTTACTTTGCTTGTTCCTTCTGGCCTGCTCTGCTTTTCTGACTCTTGCCCATCTTTTATCACCTCTCCCTGGGCTAGGCAGGTGTGCACATGCTCCAGGAATGCTGTAAACATTCTGCTGCAGCATCCCAATCTGCCACCCTCTAGCCCTACTCTCCCATTGGAGCCAGGACACTTAGTCATTGAGTGTTCTGGGGTTGGGCCAAACTCTAGTTTTCCAAAGTAGTCTTTTTATTCCTTGCCAAGCTAGGGCTATCAGTCAAAACAGATGAGCATAAACAAGAAACTTCACTTTCATCACGGAAAAGTATTGGTACAAACAGGCAAAGGAGCTAATTGTTTGGAGGTGCTTAAGTGGTGCCTTTCACTATCTGCAGAAACCTTCTGGGTTTGGAGCTGAGTGAGAATCTGCACTGTCAAATTAAACTTCAGTTCCAGTTGTTTACTGCTTGTCTCTGGAAGGGAAGTGCAGATCAAGGACAAGGCGCCACGTTGGCTCCAGGAGTTTGGTCTGCAGCTCTGGGGAGGGAGAGGAGAGGAAGAGATGAGTTACCCTTTAAAAAGTCTTTCAAAGTCCTCTGCTGTGGATTAAGTACACCTTAAAGAGCATCCTCATTATTCACAGCATCTTATTTTTGAGCTTTGCTAGCAATGAACATTTTTACATGCAAACAACACAGCTGAAGAACTAAAAGCTGAATTGGAAGAAAGCTTTGCTTGGTGGTGTTGCTCCTGGTCACAAAGCCCACAGAGCAAGCAGGGTTCTCCAGCAATGATCTTTTGTTTTAAGTGAATTTGAACCTGGAACTTGGAAGGAAGAGATGGAGAAAATCAAGAGTCACCAGGCCTGTGACAGTTCAGAATAGAAGCTGGGAACTGTGTGCTGCTGGAGAGCTTCTGCCTTTGGTGCATTTAAAGAGGACAGCACAGGAATCATCATCCACAGGAATGTCAGGAGAGACCAGAGCCTGGCTGAAGGTCCAGGCTGCTGCTGTGCTAACAGGCTGCTGCTGGGCAGGATTTTTCCAAGATCACTGTCAAGAACCTCTTACCTGCTGTTCTGGTCTGACGGTTTTGTGCCACCATCTGGTCAGAATTTTTCCCTAATTTGCTCATTATGAGCTCCTTCACCTGGAAAGGAGCAGGTCTGCCTGGCAGATCCTGATAAAGCAGGTAGAATAAGTAAATATTTCCCATGGCAAACATGGCCCATTTCCTCCCATTGGGAAAGTCACATTAAAAGCCAGGTGGGTTCATGCAGAACAGCACATGGATGTCAGAATCCTCTGTGCTGCTGAGTCTTGGGTGCCTCTCCAAGACTCCTTTAAGCTTCCAGAGCTCCTGGCTGGGTTTCAGTCAGGTGGGCACCAGTTTGCCCTTGGAGCAGCTCTGGTGTTTCCACTCTGGAGAGAAGCAGGAGGTGGGCTGTGCTCTGCTGGTGAGGCAGTGGCAGGTCCAGGGGTCTGAGCAGTAGGAGCCCTCCCTGGAGGCACATTTTGTTCAGACCTGTTGTTCCCTGTCCTGGCAGCAGGTAGGGATTGTTTGTACTGTTTGCTTTCTGCCTTGGGTTTGTCCCACTTTGTTTGGGGATAGTCACACGTGGGGTCACAGAGTGGTTTGGGCTGGAAGGGACCTTAAAGATCATCCAGTCCCAAGTCCTTGTCATGAGCTGGGATACCTTCCACTCCACCAAGTTGCTCCAAGCCCCATCCAACTTGGCCTTCCAGGGCATTCACAATTTTCTCTCACTTCATGTCCCTCCCCAACTCTCTTGGAGCCTCTTGGGTGCATTCCTGGGTCATGTTGAGCTCCTGGGACAGGTTTGCATCAGTCTGCCAGGGTCTGGCCAGGAGATGGTGCTGAAAGGCAGCTGACTGTGCTGGCAGGGTGCCCTGGTGGCCAGTTACCCCCTTCAGCACTGGGATGGCACATGAGGGTATCCAGTGCCCATCGTCCTTGGCACCAATGCAGACCAACACGTGTGAGTGCAGCACGACTTGTCTGGATCCTGCACCAAAACCTCATCCCTGCACATGGCTGGTGGCTTTCCAGAACAGCTCAGGGAGAGTCTGCCAGGGTTGCAAACCAGCTCTAAGTAGAGGCTTTGGGGGATTTAAATGAGCACAATCACTGCTGCACATCCTGAAGTTAAACTGAGTTCATACAGTGCTGCCTGAGGACTCTTTAGTTCTGAATATGCCATACATCCTGAGGTCAGAAATGCAGATCTGAGAGGGTGGCAGGGATTTGGGCTTTTGTTCTTTTCAGCCCTGTCCTAATAGGGCCGACAGCTAAAAAGTGAATGACTGTGCAAATTCCAATAGCAACAGCGAGTCTGAGATGGGATGAGCAGGAATAACGGTCTCAGCTCTTTTCCCACTCCAGGCTGTCTGCAGCCCTTGCTCAGTTGGTCAGTGCTGGAAAGCTGTCAGCAGCCTGAAATACTAAAAATTAAAGGAGTTTGGGTGGGGTTTCTTTGAGTGGGTTAAAAAAACCCAAAGGGGAATATTGCATTTTGGCTCACACTTCGCAGTGAAGGTATTGCCTCTGCCAATTCTTTGCTTAACCTCTGGCATAGAGGCTGTGGGGTTTATGCTGGGACAAAGCATTGCTTTGCAGAGCACCACATTGTGCTGTTCTTCATTAGGCCTCTGCTGCCCGGGGGAAGAGCAGGGGAAGTGGAGCTGAGGAAGAGGAACACCCCTACGAGCTGTTGCTTACAGCAGAAACTAAAAAGCCGGTTGCAGTGGACAGGAAAACAAAAGGTGAGTGACCATCCAAAAAGCAGAGCTGTTTGCTTGCATGTGCTTCAGGAAAACATGAGGGCAGAGGGCAAGTGGAACAATGAAAGTCTCTGCTGGGTGGGGGCTGGAGAGTGATTGTTGAGTTTCCTGGTAATCTCTGTGTAAAGGAGAGCTCTGAGCGTTCCTGTACAGAGTGTACACAGAGGAAGGGCAGCTCCACTGTAGGACAGTTCAGAGATTGCAAGGATCTGCTCTGTGAACTCAGAAATGTCCAAATCTCATGCCTGGCCAAGCAAAGGCAGAGGGTGAGAGGCTGGAGGCTGTGCCTCTGCCAGGGAAGATGAGCAACACGAGTGTTCCAGGGAGCCGTGTTCTCCATCCAGCTGGCGCTGCAGGTTTCTGCTATCCTGCTGTAAAATCAACATCCTGCTCTGTGTTAGAGCTAATTTGAGATGGAGACTAACAGAGGAGGAAAACAAAAATGTGTAGAGCAAGAACTAGAACTGTCTGAGAGCACGGGGTACACAGGTTGATATTGAGGCAATTTCTACTCCCCGTGAAGGAAGGAACTTTGGACTTTACAAAGCATCTGGGAACACCTTGTCTCTTGTGTTTAGCTGTTGTTGGCTTTTTGGCTTTCCTTCAACAATAACAACAAAAGATTTGTTTAGAGGGAAAAGATTTCCGCTTTGTTCAGAAGTCCTGAGCAGGAATTTGGGTGGATTTAGTTTGGGTTCTCACACTGGAACCCCTCTCCCTCTGAGGATGGACAGGGCTAACAAGGACTTGAGGTGATGCCACGTTGACTGCTTTGTCAGACCTGCAGCTTTTGTCCCCTCCTTGCAGCATGATAGCTATCATTGCTCGGGTCCTGCTGCTCTCCTGGCTGCTCCAGGGTGGCACAAGAGGTCATTGTGTTCCCACCAGCACTTGCCAAAGCCCCTCACTGCCAGAGGCAAGTTTTGAGAGCTTTTCAGGTTGGTGCTTTGCAGTCCGGGCCAGGAACAGCCCTTGGGCAACAGCCACTGAGCAAAGCTTTCAAGCTTTCATCAGTGGGCAGCTATTGCTGGTTGTTCCAACTGCTCCATTCCTTCCCCTGGCTGTGCTGTCCAGGCTTGATTGGTAAGAGTGGAGGTATGTCCTAATTATGTATCAGCTTAAAATAAAACCTCAGAGTAAGGCAGCTGCCTGTTCTTGATGCAGATCTCTCCCCCTGAACTCCTGAAGACAGGAGAGGTTGCAGGAATATTTTTATGGATCCAGAGCAGAGTCTCATCTTTTGATGTAAAGTTGGAAAGATCAAAGCTGTGACTTCATGCTTTGCACTCCATGGAAAGTGTTGGTAACAAGCCTGGAGCTCTTCCCACTGTTACAGAGGGAGAAATCCAAGGATACAGTTGAGTTTTTCCTCATCTTCCCTGACTTTCCCATTCTTTAAATGCAGTCAGCACTGTGGTTGATGGTGGGGGGAGAAGATAAATTTAAGGAGTGGCAGAATTAAACTTAAGAGTTGAGGGAGAGAGAGACCAAAGCCTTACTTGGGGTGTTGGGAGAATTTTCCCACCCCTGGGTCAGAAGAGTCCTGGAGCAGCTCAATCCCAAGACAGGGAACAGGCTGAAGCATGGCTTTGAACTGCTCCTTGGCTCTCAGTCTGAGGGTCTGGCCTTCTGGATGAGTTCTGGAGCAGCCTTTGGTCAGGAGAGGAGGGCTTGGGTTCTTGTGGCTGTTGAAAGGGCGTTTCAGGGCAGCAGAAAGGCTGAATTTCAGGCACGTGGGTTTAATGGTGCCTTTCATCTGTGATAGCTGCCTTTGTTCCTCCGGCTGCCAGTTGTCCTGTGTCCAGCCAGCAGATGAATGTGGCTTTATCCACTGGCTTTGGTGGCCTTTGTGTGTGGTAGAGCAGCTCGCTGTCACATGCTGGAGCACTGGGAGAAGTTGGCCTCATGTTTTGGGCAGAGTATCAGAAGTGGTTTAAGCCAAATGCTCTCCCATCCACTTGGGTGTGCAGTCACATGCCTGAAGTAAGGGCACTCAGGCCCTGTAGCAGGGTGTGAAAATAAGGCAAAAGAGGAGGAATGTATGTGGAGTGACCAGGAGGAGGCTTCTCAGCTCCTGCCTCCTCCAGAGATGTGGGAAATGGATTTGTCTGACAAATAGAGACCTAATGGAAGGTGAAAAGACTTGAGTTTTGACCTGTTTGGCTTCTCAGGAGTCACACCCAGGTGTTGTCAGCAGTGACCAGCTGCAGGTAGGACTGACTTGGTGCCTTCTGGTAGTTATTACAAACTGATACTTGTTGAGGTTATTCTGTGCTGCTTCCATGGGAGGTCCAGCTTGAAGTCCCCACTTTGCCCTTCCTCCTGTAAGAGATTTTCTGTGTGGTTATACTGGTTCAGCCAGCACAGTGTGACTGTGCTGCTAACCAGAGAGCTGGAATGAGCCAGCAATAAAGTCAGAACACACTGCAGAGAGATTAAAAGAAACTTTTCTGAGAGCCAGAATATGGCTGCTGAAACAGCAGGGTGGACATGGCTGTGGGGGTTCTGTGGGGACACTTGGTTATTGCAGGCTGAGGTTTGGGGACAGCTCTTGGTTTGCTGTGAGATGCAGGACAGTACAAACCCACAGCCTCAAGTGGTGTTACCGTGGACAGAGGACAGACTTCTGTCCCACAGGGCCCAAGCCTGTGTTTCTGCTGTCTTGGTGCTGTGCAGAATCACATTAATGATCTCTCGAAGCAGGGCAGTGTCTCATTGCCCTTTCTGAAGAGGGGAGTACAAAAAAGCACAAATTCAGGTGGATAAACCCTGCCTGGAGTGACTGAGCTGGGTGAGGTTACCACAGGAGTGTGCCATCCTCAGCTGGGCTCAGCTGGCTGGGGAATGGGCCTGTGTTTCAGTTCTGTTGTAGGTGAAGGATATTTTTGCACCCCTCAAGGCCAGATTGTTCCTCTGGCCTTCTGTTTCACAGAAGGGAGATTGTCCTGCTCCTCACTTGACAAATTCTGGCATGATGTAACACAGGCAGCCTTTTCCACGTGCAGATCAGAGGCTGCTGTATGCCCTCACTAATTTTAAGGCTGGGGAGCTTGAGCAGGCAGCAGCTGCAGGAACAGCTTCATTCTCCTAATCCAGGGCTGTGAGACAAATCCTGCTGTTGATATAGAGGGAAAGAAATCCAGTGGAGGCAGGGTGGTTACAGCTTAGTGTGGAGTGTTTAGGGAGGTGCTTCGTATCTGGAGTCCTCAGGCTGCTGGCAGGGAGGCTCTAATTGGAATTCTCCCTGGGATGCAGACAGTCTGTACCCAGGAAGGGCTCCTGATCCCAGGAAGGGTTGGGAGCAGCCTCTCCTGTGGGTGAGACCTGCATCAGGCAGAGGCTGAAAAAGGCAGGATCTGTCAAATGATCTGTGTTGGGGGTAAAATCAGTGAAGGGAGTGAAATCCGTGAAGGGAGCTGGGCAGAAGTCCCTGTGCTAGGGAGCCTTTCTGAGGGTAACTCACACCAAACTGGAGGAGGGTGATTCTTTCAGATCCCCTGAAAGGAGAAGCCTGGAGAGCCCTGCATGCTCCTGCTTTGTGCTCCTCAGTGACAAAAAGACTGAGATGCCTTTCTACATTAGTTCTGTCTGCAGCTTTCAGGGCAGGCTCTGAAATGTCTCCTTCAAGATGTTTCTCACAATTTCTGAGCAAGTGCTGTTGCCCTCGCTCCCTTCCTTCCCTGGCAGCTGCCCTGTGTTTCAGAGTCCCTCTTAGCTCTCAGATGAGTGGGTGGCTGGGATTCCTGTCCAACAGGAGCCCTTTTGTGAGGTGCTGGAGCTGGATTTGGAGCACTTTGTTCTGGCTGGACTCAAGTGTTACAGCACGTGGCACAAACTTTGGCCAGCCGCCTCTCTGCCTGCAGCAGAAATGTCAGTAAAGGTTCAGCTGGGGCATGGAAGAAGTGGTTTCCAAGGAAGTGAAGAGGTTGGGAAGAAAAACTGCAGAAGTTTTTCTTTCCCCACAGGTTTATGTGACTGCCCCATCACTGCTGTCTTGCTCACCTCTCTGTGGCTTTGCATTAGCCTGTCCTGTGAATGCAGCACATCTGATCTCCTCTGAGGTTTGTCCTCTGAGGTTTCTCTCCAGCACTGGAGCTTCAGAGCTTTATGCAAAGTAACTGGGTTTAGTCTGGCCTTGTAATCTGGGGTGCTGCTGCTGGTCCCTCTCAGCCAGCACTGGGACCTGCCTCCCCCTTGGCAGCTCCAGTCACAGAACTGGTGGTTTATGTGCCTGTGCAAGAGAGTCAACAACTACTTCACTGTCCTGGAATCTCTAACTCATAGGATCCAGGATGAGATAATCCCTCACATCACTTGATCCCAGTGAGGGCTGTGGCTGCTCCTGGCCTTCCTGTGAGAGTGACTTATCAGGCACGGGGTACCTGGGACCCCCACGCAAAGGCAAATGCCTAATTCAGCCCTTTCCTGCCCAGTTCTGGTGAGGACAGACCACAAATCCCAGTGGGTATTGGTGTTGGAAAAAAATCCCCTGGTCAGGCTTGGTGCTGGAAAGGTGCTGGGAGCTGAGCTGGGCTCTCTGCTGTTGCTAACAGGCTACTCTTAGTGGAACTCACTGTTTTGCTCACAGAAAGGAGGGTTCCTTTGCCTTGGCTTCCCAGGGCTGCTGTCTGCAAAGCAAGTGATTTCCTCTTCAGATCCAAACATCCTCCCTGCACTTCAGAGCCTCATTATCGGAGTGTTTCGCTGTATTGTTCCTTTGCAGCATCAATTTTTAGTTCTCAGACTGAAGAGTTTCTTCAGCACTAAATGGAAGCAGATCAAACTCACAAGCAATGCTGAGAGGGTGAAGGAATCCTAGGAAACCAAAGTTAGACTTGTTAGCTTGACAAAGTTTTGCTTCTGCAGTTAAACCGCTCGTTCAGCTGTGACAAAGGTGAGTGCATGTTTTTGTGTGTGTGTGCACGCTCAGCACTTGGGATCAGTCAATTCTTCATGGTTTATGCAGGACCCTGGTACCTGATATTAAGGTTGCTGGGGCAGGAGGAGCTGGGAACCAGTGTCACATTTCTGGGGCAGCCAGTGCTCCACCAGCTCTGACCACTCTGTGCTCACTTCATTGCAAAAGACACTTCTTGCTCAAACTTTTTTCCTTGCATAAACTGTTTATTTCTCTCCCCTGAGCAGGGAGGAGAGGTTAAACTCGGAAGCCACTAGGGAGGGAAGCAGTGGGTTTTTTTGGGAGCGGATTTTGGAACTCGCAGGTCGAGTGCAGTCCAGGCGTTTTCCCACCCTGCAGCCCGTGCCAAGAGCCGGGCGCGCGGCTCTAAATAACGCTTTGGCCTTTGTGGAAACGGATCAGATGTTCCAGGAGCCTCCGTCCCTGCTGCTCCCACCTCACTTGCTCTCTCTGCAGGATATAGTTAGCACTTCTCTTGGCCTTATATAGCAAGGCCTGATAGTTAGTGTTAACAGGAATAAAAAACACGGAGAGCTGCCAGATTGCGTAAATCGGGCCAGTGTTTGGAATTTCATAAATGCCATGACTTTGGGTACAAGTCGAGCACGCGGAACAATACGGAACTGTTCCCTCTTTAGATCTCTCCCTCCCTTGATGAGGGAGAGCAGGGAGAGAGCTGGAATTTTCCTGCTGCTTCTTCCATGTTTTTAAATTCCCCCTCCTCTCTGCTTTCATCCCCTTGAAGACCACAGGAGGAGCAGCGGCGGCCGCAGCCAGGACTCTGCCGAGAGCCAGGACATCCAGGTGCCAGAGCAGTTTTCAGGCTTGCTCCACGGCTCTTCTCCAATCTGTGAAATAAGCGAGGACCCTTTCAGGCTCGCTTCCTCCGAGGAGAAGGGGGACACGGAAGCCACGAGCCACCCCGCTGCTATGCAGCTGGAGGATGCTGAGCTAACCTCGTCGGGACCAGCACGGAGCAGCTCCCCGGACCCCGCGCAGACGGTGGTGTACGCCACGGTGCAGCACGTCAGCCGGGCGGATCCCGCAGCCGCCGTCACGCCCCACGTGCAGCAGCACCCCGGCGGTGCTGAGCCAGAGGGGGACAGAGCTGTGGGCAGAGCCCACCCGGGCAGCAAGCCCAAAGCCGAGCTCAAACTCAGCCGCAGCTTGTCCAAGTCGGACTCTGACCTGCTGACCTGCTCCCCGACGGAGGACGATGCCATGGGGAGCCGCAGCGAATCGCTCTCCAACTGCAGCACCGGGAAGAAGCGGCTGGAGAAGTCCCCATCCTTCGCTTCGGAGTGGGATGAGGTAAGGCTGAGCTTGCTAAAGAGCCTCTGTGCCAGGAATGACTGCGCAGCAGGAGTTCCCCTGTGCCATGCTGCCCTCAGGGGTCCTGGGTGGGTTCCATTGCTTCCGCTAGCTCTCGCATGGTATTCACAGGCATATGCTCGCTTGGGAGTCTGCAAGGTGTTAAATGCCAAAAGATAAAGTTCATTGGAGTGGGGGAGTAAGCAGAATTGCAAGCAGTTTCAAAGTTTTTTTCTCAAATACAGGGCTTGGTTTCTTTGAGGCAAGCCAAGATACGTTTCCACATCCCCAAAATGAGAAAGACTTGATAACAATGTCCTTCACCAACCTTTCTCCTGATTTCCTCCTTCTAGTTCTTCCCTGTTGACTATCCCAATGTCTTGGAAGTGTTGTGTTGCTGGGTCCCTGCTGCTGGGGAGTGTGAGCAGTGCCCAGGGGTTTGTGGGGATGGAAGGAAGACAGTAATTAGGCTGGTTTGTGTATTTGATAGCTCCTGCTGTCCTCCTCACACGCTCATTTCAGTGGCTGGTTAGCAGTCACTTTATTATCATAGCGGACGCCCACGGACAGTTAAATATTTCATGCTCAGAAAGTTGGCCCTGGAGAGCCACTGGGGCAAGATTAAGTGTCCCTCTGAAATTCAGCACCGCAGCATTACTGCAACATTCTTTGGGGATGATTCTGTGCTGGGAGAAGTGGGGCTGCAGAAGAGATAAGCTCAGATGAACCACTCTTTGTACTCTGAAAAGGAACTGAAAGCCCTGGCGTGGTGCTGGGGGTGTGGAGCCGCGTGTGCCGGGCGTGGAAGCCCGGGGGAGGGTTGTGCCCCTGCACTGGCTGACGCTCAGCTGCCTCTCCAACCCTGACTCGAGAGAAAATTATCATCTGGGGAAGAGGGAGGTATTTAGAGATGCTAAAAGCAACATGAGAATCCATCCCTCAGTCCGTTCTCTCCCTCCCCCTCACTCCCTGCCGGGTCTCAGGGTTGCCAAATAGATATTTTCCTCTGCAGCTGCTTGGGCTGGAGAGGCTTTGCTGTTAATTGCCCAGGTCAGTTGTACCATGGCTTAGGGAAAGGCTCTGCAGCAGAAGGTTCTTTGGAAGGGCTGGATAATTCCCTGTGCTTTTATTTGAGCTGTTTGCAGCAGACACTGAAAGGGCAGAAGCCTTTGGCACGACTGCATTGGTAGCAGAGGTCAAGTGCTGAGCTGCCTGCCCTGCCTCTGCTTCCTCTGCTCAGATGAACCCTCAGAGCTGCTTCCTCCTGCCTGTAAACAAATCCCTCATTTCCCCTGAGACAGCCGGACAAGCCCCAGGAGAGGAATCTGCTTTTCCTTCCTCTCATGTTTAGGTGAGGAAATCAGAGAAAGAATGTGAAAAATTCACATCTGTCTGCAGTGAGGCAGGTCTCACTTTTTAAAAAGTCTGGCTGGTCAGTGGGATTTAAACATAAATGTAATTCTGTGGTTGTGTATCAAATTAGTTCCCTGGATGGGATAATGCAGCTGCTCAGAATTGGATGCAACTTGCAGCCTCTGCATTTACCAGGGCAATATAAACCTTGTTGAGCCAATCCTGTTAGCAATGGTTTGGCTTTCCCTCTGTGCTGAGGGGAAACAATGGCAGATTTATATTATTCTGTTAATTTTAATGGCCTTTATGCAGGTGACTGAGGAGGGGAGTGATCCATGTGCAGCTCTCTGTGGCTCCCAGCTGTGCCCAGCAAGCTGAGGACTCTGCCTGCTGGCCTGGCCAGCAGTAGGTGTGTCTGTGCAGGGCACAGGGGCTTGGGGAGGGATCTGTGGTGTCCCTGGACAGATGAGATCTGCAGCAGAACCTGAGCTGACCCTGCTCTGGGCTGTGGTGGCTGATTGGGGACAGCAGAAATCTGCTGCTTGTGAGCAAAAGGTCACGTCCTTGCCCTGGCCGAGCGCTGCCAATGCCCTTTGTTGGAAGTGGAAGGTGCTGCTGGCTTTGCCAGAAGGGTGGGATGGGGAAGGAATTATTCACTTGGCAAAGCTCATCCCTGTTCCCAGTTGCAGCTCCCCTGCTCCAAGGAGCTGGCCCAGAGTGTTGCTTTGTGCTCTGTGCTGTCCAGGAGCCCGTTCAGCCCCTGTCCCAGCTGCTCCTGACCCCCTGCTCCCTGCTGGGACTGGGAGTGCACACGTGCTGCCCCTGCAAGGCAGAGAAACTCTCACACCCATGCAGCTATTGCCCATGGGGGTGAGGAGTGAAAATGCTCAGTCCTGCTCTGAAAGCAGGGTAGGGGCAAGGAGGCCTGGGAGGGGATGCAACTCTCAGTCAGCATAAATATTTGAATCCTTCCAAACCTGTCTGTGGGCTGAAGTGATGGGTTTGGTTTTCATCATTGGCTCATGAGTATTGAGCAGACAGGGATGAGTGGGGCAGCAGCAGCTCACAGGGGGTTTGGTACAGAACAATCTGTGTTTGCATCTCTGAGGGAGGGGGGCTGTACCCCCAGCCCCCTTTTCAGGGCAGATTAACCTGCTTCTGCTCTGCCTTCCTGCTCTCTGCAGCAGCTCCAGACCTGCCCTTCAGCCTGGTTCATGCTCCAGGCTCTGAGCAGGCATGTCTGCAGTCAAGGCATGGGGCTGCTCTTCTGCCCTTTAGGTGCTGGTAAGAAAAACGATCTGTTAAATGATCAGAGGCAAAGAACAAGGAAGGCTGCTGGGAATTAACCTCAGACCTGGCTCCTGACCATCCTCCACTTCCAGCTGCCTGCTGTCAAGTCATCTGTTCCAATGCTGAATTTGAATTTTGGAGGTTCCAGTACCCATCTCACAAAATGAGGTTGTAGTTCTGTGTTCTGACCTAAGTCCTCCTAGGAAGAGATTAAACATCCTTCAAAGAAATTTAGAGAACTGAATAAAACATGCACATCACTTGAGGTTTTTTAGAAAAAGGAGGTGCACAGTCCACCACTTTTTTTTTTTTTTTTCTCCTAAGTGAATAAGTTGGAGAACTAATGAATATTTTGTAGCTAATTATGGCACTGGACATTCATCTCTGATGACTAACTGCAGTGGTGCTCCATGTCTCCTGTGAAAGGAATGTTTTGCATCTGCTGTAATCATGGATGATGTGGTGTTTCACCAGTTCCTGACCCATTTTGGGGCTGTTGATGTCCCCTAAGGATGGATGCCAGGAGCAGATGGCACATCTGAGGCTTGGAGCTGGGAAGGAACTTGATGGAGGTTGTGGCTGCTGTGGGTGGGTGCCTTTAAACCTTGTCTGGACTATTGGGTGCTGCAGTACCCTGTGGAATCAGTGTCTTAATTACAGACTCACTGTGGAGGATTAACAACATTTGCATTGAAATGTGAAACTTTCTGGAAAGCTTTTGATGCAAAACCTGCCACTGCTTTAAAACACCCAGGAGTTGAAATTCAGAGCTGCCAGCCAGCACCCTTGAAAGAAAATGCAAATATTCCCCTTGTTACTCAGGAAGAGCTGCTGGTTTTGTGCCTGGCGAAATTGCATGGTGTAAAAAAGCTCAGGCATCAGCCTCTGCCTCCCAAAATGTTTCATTTATTTTCTTGGTTCAGGTGTTCAAATCTCAGCTTGCCCTGGGTTTGGACCAGGCAGGGTGGTTTGAATTGTCCCTGGGTGTCCCTTGCCCTCAGCTCACATTCCAGTTCCCCCTTTGCCTGAAATTCACTTTTGTCTAGGGCAGAAGCAGTAGTGGGGTCAGTATTTTTGGTCTTGGTTCTGCTAAACAAGCATGGCCAGCAGGGTCTTAATCAGCTTAATTATTGGGCTGATTATTCTATTGTCTCCAGATCCCAATGTTTCCTCCTGGTTTTCCTGTGCTAAGGTCAGGAAATGTTACATCATCCCTCATGTCCAATCTCTTCTCTTTGCCCCCAGTGGTGAGATTTCCTCCAGCCTGATGAACTTTTTGAAGTGAAAGCTTTTGTGTTTCCACCATTTTAAAATCTGCTGCGAAGGCCAAACCTGCTGGAATTGTGTGCCAACGTGGAACTAAGCCAATCCAAGCCAGTGTAAGACAGTTTACTGGTTTGACAGGAAAAGTGTGTGCTGAAAGGCCAATGTAAAGAGCAGGCATGCTTTGTTCCAGCAGCAAGGGTTGGACACAACAGGGGTGATGTTTGCCAGGACAGCAGCTCCATCCACCTCTGTGTGTGTTTCTGGGAGCTTCTCAAGTGTGTGAACTCAATATTTGTGAATCAGAAGCTTTTGATTCTTGTGTGAATGATGGGTGCTCTGACGGATGTTTTGGTTATGTAACAACCTTGTGATCACTGGCGTTTCGGGGACATTTTTGTTTTTCAGGAACAGAAATGTCCAGCCACTGTGTCCTTACTAAATCCAGTCCTTCATTATGTTCTCTTCCGCTTTGCGTCGCATCTTCCAGCACTTCTGAAGCTTTTCTTTTTAAAAAAGTCTTTAAATCTCTCCAGCCTGGAGCAGCTTCACTGCTCTGTCCCACAGGCCAGAGCCAGCCTTGCTTGAGAGCCTCATGTTGCTTTGGGGTTTGTGTTGGGATGCAGGAATATGGAAAAACAGTGAATTGATTCAAGGCTTTCTGGGGGGTTTGCCTTTTTTATTGTGACTCAGAGTAGCCTTTGTCCAGTTGTTTCCCTGCTGTGGGCAGATGTGTTGCTACATTTGGCCATTGTCTATCATGTCAGTGTTGGATTTTACTGTTTGTCAAAACAATATTGATATTTGCAGGGCTGTGATACTGCTGATCCATCACACACTGTTGTGAAATTCAAGTTTATACCATGAGTTCCTTTTGGTACGTGTTTGGATTTGTAACTTTGGGATTTGTACAAAAACACAGGCTGGAGAGTGGCGTGAAGCAACAGGCCCTGGTCCCCATCCAAATGAATTTCTCAGAGACCATATTAAGCCAGAAAATGTGTTTGCCTTTATCACTGGTGAACAGTTGCAGAATGATTTGAAATAAATTCAGCAAGTCTCTATGCTGTGGAAGGCTGCTGGGGGAGGATGGAGCACAGCAACTCTGGGTTCAGTGCTCAAATGTGCCGTGAACAACTGGCTGGAGCAGTTTAGCTTTGAATTAATAAATGGAGCATTATGTTTTCCAGGCCTCTGGTGTTTGTTATGCTGAGTTCATACAGGCTGGTGTCTTTTGGAAACATGGAATATATTGAGCAGTGAAATATGAGCCATGTGCTCCATGGGATGGCAATGGGAAAACGGAAGCTGAAGCATCATAAACTGAACCAGAGGTGGTTTATGGGCTGTCACCAACCTAGAAATGAGATTCAAATGGCCCAAATCCAAATTTTGCAGATCTGTACCTGTATTAAGGAGTATCATCCCAGATCCCACTCTTGCTCCATCCCTTTCAGACATGCTGGTGGATGCTGCAATCCTGCCATTCTTCTGCTCCAGGATGTATCCCAGCTGAGTCTGAGCAGCCTCTCTTCCTCCTTCAGTGGTGCAGTATCAGTCAGTGATGTGAAGTTTGCTGTGGTATTGGTACAGAAAGGAAATGTCAGTGATTCTGTGCTACCACAGCATCATCTGTCAACCCCATGTGCCCATACTTCTCCCCTGGAATTTAGAGCTGACTGCTGGGCTGTGAGGAGGGTGCTCACATCATCACTGGGGGGTTTGCTGTGCTCAGAGGGCTTTGAAACTGTAGAAGCAGCTTGTTTGGGGGTTGATTTTTTATTTATTTATTTATTATTATTTGAAACCAAATCTGCCCCATCCTCCAGCTGTTAAAGCTTGGAAATAATGAAGTCTTAACTCTTGACACTCTCCTGGAATTGCAGAAATTTAAAAGACTGATAACCTTTCCACCCAACTTTGTAAGTAGCTTTTGAGACTGAAATCTGCTGCTGGAGCTGCTCTTGTCTGCTGAGCCTGAGCCCCGGGCGGGTTTGTACAGTAGGTTATGAACCCTCAGTAATAAGGATTTATAATGGGAATCCTGCTATATTCTTAATTATACTCCTGCTGCAGGGTGTCATTATAGTGCACTAATGCCCTCCATATGGCAAATGGTGTGTGCTTGGTTCTGTGTGGTTTTATTTAATTACAGACCTTTATTTGAGTAACTTCGCTGCCCAGAGTCTGAGCCTGTGCAGGTGCACTGCAGATCCTCTTCTGGTGCTCAGGAATCACTGGTGATTTTTAAGCTGCCAGTTTGGGAAGGGGTCACAGAGGAAGCAGAAGATACTGACCCACACAGGGCAGAGTTGCACAGGGCAACTGTGGCTGTGGCTGCCCCATCCCTGGAAGTGTCCCAGGCCAGGCTGGACAGGGCTTGGAGCACCCTGGGATAGTGAAAGGTGTCCCTGCCCACGGCAGTGAGTGGGACTGGATGAGCTTTAAGGTCCCTTCCAACCCAAAGTGTTTGAGGATTCTGTGATTTTAGTTCTCTCAGGGTGACCTTGCTGTATCCTTGGCAGTCTCTGGTGCTGCGTGCAGAGACTGAGAACAAACTTCTGCATTTGCATTGGTGGTGACTGTAAGGTGAGGTTTTATGAAGCCCCTTTCAGCAAGCTCCAGGAGCAGCAAGGTGTCCCCAAGACTGGGTGAGTGTCACCCTGACAGAGTGATGGTCAGTCTGGTGCTGTCCAGCTGAGGCTCCTGCCCTGTGTGTGGGCAGACAGCCCATGTTGTGTGGAGCTCTTTATTCTGGGGACAAAAGCACTGGGGGTGGTTTAATGCCCTCAGTCTCTCTCAATGGATTCATTGGCTTCAAACTTCAGCAGTGGCTGGGGAAGAAAAGCTGGAGAGATCAGTATGGACACCATGGCTTGGCATCCATCAGGGCTGGCAGTGGAGCAGAGCCTCTGCAGGGCACTGTGTGCCCTTGGGGACAGGGGGTTCACTGCCCTCTACACTGTCCACCCCTGTGTCCCTGCTGCTCCTGCAGGCTGGGATCAGAAAAGAGAAAATATCCTGTATCCTGCCCTTGTAAGGAGCCATTGGCTGCTCCTGCCATGAGCACTGTGAGTGGGGAATCCCTGTGCAGGACTGGTGTGGAAATGCCTCCTGTCCTGCAGCAGGACAGACCTCAGCATGCCCTGAGGCTGGCTTGGCCTCGCTGGCCTTGTCCAAATAAATGCCTCTTCCTCTGTTAGCAGAACTCTGCTCAGGATGGTTTGTTTTTGAGTCAGGCTCTGTTTTGGAGTCACTGGCCAGTTGCTATGTTCCCTGCCTGCCTGGAAGAGCTCGCCCCAGCCGGACTCTCAGCCACACCCAGCTCCTTTTTTTGGGACGTTTGTGTCTTTCACCAAATGTAGGCAAACGTGAAAATAAATCCAAGAGCCCCAATCCTGGTAACTGCTCCACAGCTCCTTCCATTCCTGCTGTGGGGTTAATGAGGGACACTCTCCTGTCCTTGCAGCCTTTCCTTCTCCCAGAGTACTTCAGCTGTGCAGGAGTTTCTCCTTCCCTGCTGGGGTTTGAGGGCTCCCTGGCTCACCCTCACTGTCACATGGAGCCAGCTGCCCCTCTGCATTAGGGATAACAGATATGGTTGCATTCATTTAGAAGGCAGAAGCATTTTATGGTTTTATTTCTGTGGCTGTAAAACAAATAAACCATAAAATCCCCACCCCAAACCGACCCCACAGCACAACCAGAGATAGGCACTTGGTGCTTCAGTGGAAAAATACAGGTTAAGCCAAAACAAATCAGAACTGTGTGTTCAGGCTACAACTAAGTCTGAGCTGCAGCGCTATATTTAAACATGGTATTTTTGTATTTTAATAATTAACCAGTGGGAAAGAACAGCCTAAAAAACTGTAGCATGGGCTATTTTCAAGGTATCTTCTCTTCAGCCCCATGTCCATGCTGGAGTGCAGCTGAGGAAATGCTCTAAAGCAGTTGTTCCCTCTCCAGGTTTGTTCTTCCCCTCATACTTCTCTTTGCAGCCTCCTAACAGTTAAATCAAGCTGGTCAGCCATAAACCCATGTTTGAAGTGGTGTGTGAGTCTGTCTGAGGTGTTTGCTTCTCGTGGAGAGCCAAGGGCAGGGCAGGATTTCCCTCTGCAGTAATGGTAATAGCTGGGACTGTGCCTAACTGTGAGCAGCACTTGGCAAAGGAGGGCTGAGAAAGGTAATCCTCTGCCACGTGATTGTTTAATTTCCATTCAGTTTTATATAGCACAAGGCAATTCCCTGCTTTTGAGGAAAAGGTCGTGGGTGTTTCAGTGCTTCAGAGGCACCTGCAAGTCCTCAAGGCAGTGCTGGGACTGCAGAGCTGGCAGTGCTGGGGGCTGAGCCTGGACAGCATCAATTCTCTCTCAGATTAGGAGAGGGCAGCACGATGGAAACAAAGGAACTTGGCCTCAGAGTTAATTTGCAATTTGAATCCAGCTAGAGATTCCCAGACAAGGTACAAGAGCAGCTCCAGCTCAGAGATGTACCTTGTCCTGGAACTGATGGACACCAATCTGCAAAGTTTAATGTCCTTAAACTCTTGGAGCTTCTAATTGTTTTCCCAGGCTGATTTTCAAATCTCCCAAGAAACGGGTGTTAATTGTATTTCAAGCCCAACAGAGGTGCTCATCCTCATGCTTTTCAAAGGAACTGCATCCTTAAAAGCTGTGTTAGAGCTCACAGCACTGCCTGGTCCCTGGTGAGATTTAACCCTGCAAGTGCAGTGCCTGCTGCTCCCTGCAGGAGGAGAGGCTTCCTGGAGATCTGCCTTGGCAGGAGCCTTGTAAGAGCTTTTTTTTGTTTCACCAAAACCCCTCTCTGGTGGAGCTCAGCTCCACGCTGCCCCTGAGGGTGCATGGCTGTCAGATCCAGGCTCTTGCAGCATCCCCAGGAGCTCCTCACAGCAGTGGGGACTCGTGCAGCTGCACCAAACACAGCAGCACACTGAGAGCCAGGCAGGGCAGAGGCAGCCAGGGGTGAAGTCCAGGGCAACTTGGACTCCTTCCCCAAGTATGTCCTTAAATGACCAGGAGAAAAAAAGTTGAGTAAGAGTTGAGGTTTATTCCCCCACTCTGTGGCCAGTCACTTTGCATTCAGTAGCAGCCACTCAGAAGTGCCTCACAGGGGTGTTTACTTGGGAGATTTCCTTTTGGGAGTCTTACTGGAGGCATTTTTTAATTTTTTTCTTTTTTTTTATTTTATTTTCTGCTCAGTTATAGACTGAAGGCTGGGGTAGGCAATCAGCCCTGAGCCTCTCAAGTGTGTTCTCTTTGGGAAACAGTGGAGTTCAGTGCTGAGTATTGAAGGGTCTGAACTGACCAGCTGAGCTGCAGTTTGTCAAGTCTTTCCTCTTACAAATTAACCTGGGAATTGTCAGTTCTCTCTCTGCACCACTGCATTTGAAGCCTCAGTTTACCAATTCTGCTCAAGAATTGCTTGAAAAGTTTCTCGTCTCATTTAAGGAAGACTCCTGAAAGTTCACTGAGAATTGCAACCTGCATTAAATTATTCTTTTGTGTGTGTGGCAAATGCAGCCATTTTTATCCAGCTCTTAAGGGGACTCAGACCCATTCCAGCAGAGTTTGTACCTTTTTTCCTCACTGCCTGAGGTTTGTCTGGAGCTGTAGAGAGGTGAGATGGAGCTGATGGAGCTGACTCCTGCTCCCTCTCCTGGGTCTTTTTTTGCCCCGTGATGCTGTTATCCCGCACAATCTGTTTTCAAACCCTTTGGAAGCACCTGCTCCATGCATAGCATTGGGAAATGTAGTGGTTTAAAAAATAAATCAAGCCAAAACAAAAATGCCCAACAAACCAGAGTGTAGGGAAGCTGAGCTCCCAGTCTGCTTGCTGGGAAGGAGTGGGTGACAGCATTGCTGCAGCTTCACTGCTGGTGTAGGGGGCTGTGTGCTCCTACAGGGTGAGGGAGGAGTTTGGGGCTCCTTTCTCACCCCCAGGCTCTGCTCCTGAGGGATTGTGTTGAAGCTTTTTATTTCCAGGCACTGGAAAGTTGTGGAAGGGAAAGCTCTGCAGAGCCTCAAGCTCTCCATATCCCTTGTGAGCCATCCATCCCAACAACTGACCCAGGCAAGGTGTTCAGGGTGCCTCTTCTAGTCCAGAGATACCTTAACATCCTTTCCTGGATTTCTTCAGCTGTCATGTGGGAGGTGAAATCCTGAGCTGCTTTTACCTTTTCCTGAAGCTTTATTAATAATGTAAAACATGATTTTTTTTTTTTTTTAATTTCCAGATTGAAAAGATCATGAGTTCCATCGGCGAAGGCATTGACTTTTCCCAGGAGCAGCACAGGATCTCAGGTAGTGTAGCCAGCATGTGTCTGTCTGTCCTTGCTGTGATCTGCACACAAACAAGGTGCTGGCTCCTGTGTGTGGATGTCTTTAACTTGCTTTGGCTCTGGGAGGGAGAGGAATGCTCTGGCACAGGAGGAGCAGACCTGGGTTCCCTTATGATGCTCAATGCTGCTGCCAGCAATTTTAATTCTACACTCCTTGGGAAGATTCCTTTAATTTTGCAGAATGCAGCTGCAGGATTTTCCTCCCAGCTCTTTCTGTGAGGGCAGCAGCTGTGCTGAGCAGGGCTGGATGGTGCCAGTGGTGGGTCAGTGTGGGTGCCATGGTGCCATGCCCTTTGCATGTGGCTGATCTGCCAGGTGCCTCGGGGAGGGTGATCTGGGCATTTCTAAGTGCACCTGCAGGTACCCACTGAACAAGGCTCATGGACAGCCCTTAAAATGTGAATTCACTTCTGTGCCTTTGAGTCGTGAGCAAAAGCTGAACTCAAGCTTGCTGGAGAGCTGCCAGCACGGGGGATTCTGTCCTTTTAAATCCTTCACCTCCAGGCTGCTGCAGCAGAGCAGCTCTGACTCTGGATGGGCAGCAGCTCCTCCTGATGAGATGCTAATAGAGATCCGCACACGCAGCTCACACGGGCTGTGACAGAGCTCACCTCATACCCATTTGTCACTCAGGTTTTTGCTTAGGTGAGGAGGAACCCACTGTTCCCAGTGGGAGTTCAGCCTGATTCAGGCTCTGCATTCCAGGATCAGATGGCTTTGCAGAGGAGTTGAAGCTCTGTGTGGGTTTGCTCCCTGCTCTGACAGCCCTTCCCACACCGGTTCAGGCTGTGATGGATCAATAGCACCAGGGAAAGGTCTGACATGGAGGAGAGAGGCAGAGGCAGGGCTCCTGCAGAGCTGCAGCTGTGCAGGGAGTGCTCAGCAAGGTGGACACCCTGCAGCAGCCCTGCTGCACAGGAGCTGCCCTGTCCCAGAGCCAGGGGTTTTCCCATGGGCTGTGCTCTGTCACACTCAGTTTGGGATCCCTCCTGTGCTGCCTCTCTGTGCTGTGGGACTTGAGAAGAGCCTTGCAGGAGGCAGCACAGCTTTGGGAATGCCCTCAGCATTCCAGTTCTGCCCACTGCTTCCCCCTCTGCCAGCTGCAGGTCTCTCAAAGGCACAATTCCCAGAATGTGGAGCATAAGGGGAAGGATGGAGCTGAGAAACAGGAGTTTGTTTCAGCCAGAATTGGTGATCAGGATCTTGCCAGAGGGCACAAGTATTGTGATTCTTCTGTTCTTGTATCATCCTTGTAACACAAAAATATCAGACGTATTTGGGGCATCTTAGTTTTCGGTCTGGGATGTTTTAGGTGTCTGTTCTTCTCTTTTTAAAGGAACCCCTCCAAATACTTCCCTCTCTTCATTTTGTCATGACTTGAAAGGGTTTTGTGAACAGAAAACCTACACTTGGTGTCACTGTAGGTTTCCCTGTTGAAAGCAGAAATGTATTTACAGGTGCATGCAAGGCTGAATAGAGTAAATAATTTTAAAAATTACATTCAGGAGTTCAGGAGAAGGAGCTGCTGTGGTTTCATTCCCTCTTCCAATACCCCGACAGCTCCCAGGAATGCTGTGGTAGGCAGCAAGCACTTCCTCACCTCTCTCTTGATAAATTAATTCTGAGCCAGCCACAAATCACTTGGATCTGTCGGAGCAAACCTGTGACATCATTTTTTAAAACCCCCAAGCCATGTTGTCCATCATCGAGTAAATATCGAGGAGTCAGTGATTTCCACTGGAGAGTTACGGAGCCGCTGCCTCCCTCCCGGCGGGTGGGAGCACTGGGAGGGGGGAGAGGATGAGGAGAAGGGAGGGACAGCGTGGGGCTCGCGGCTCAGACAAAGCCGCCGCCGCAGCCGGCGGAGCGCAGGGACCGCGGGGGAAAGGATGGAGGGGAGCATGGAGACCTGGAGAGCAGGAGCTGCTGGCACACAGTCCGGGCTTAGCTGCTGCCCCGGAGCATGGGCTGGCTCAGGGGAGGGAGGCAGAAGCCTTTTGTGATCTCACTGCGTGCGCTGGAAGGACCGGCCGGCGCTCCCGAATACCGGCACAGGAGCAACCCCCAGGAGCAGACAGCAGGAATTACCCCAGGAATCTGCAGGTGACACCGTGAGCTCTCTGTGTGTGCAGCCACTGCAGCACAGTGGGGAGGGATGGCTGGAAGGTGCCAAACTGCTTCAGCTGACCTGAAGGTTCAAAGGAAGCAAACGGGGGTCTCCTGATCATCCTTTTCTTTGCGTCCGTGCTGGAAACAGACGTGCCAGGGAGCCTGGAAATCTGCCTGTCTTGCATAGCAAATTCCCTGATGAAAAGGAGATCTCTGAACTTTTTTTTGGTCATACTTAAGGTCTTGAGCTTTACTAGAGGAGAGTAACAAGTCACTGGACTCATCCCAGGGATGAGGGAAGGGAGAGCTCATCTGCCAGGGCTTCCATAGGTGTTGGGAGAAATCTCCTTTATCCGAGGCTGAGGGGGAGGTGCCAGGGCATGGCTCGGACTTGAGCTGCTGCAGGAAGAGGAGAGAGTGTGCTTGCATTTGCTTTTTTTCCTTTTGCTGTGGGCTCGGAAGCAGGGAACCGAAATGCCTCCTTCCTGCAGAGCTGCTCCCTGTCTGAGCGAGGGGCTCCATGCGGCGGCTGCGCTCGGCTGAAGAAAATGAAGGAAGGGCAAATCCAGGTGCGTGCCCAACACCTGGCAGGACCAGCAGTGTTGGGTGAGAGCCGTCCTGGCTGTGCTGTCACACGCTGCAGAGGTGGGGCTGGGCTCTCTGGGGCCGGAGTGCTGGAATGCCAAGAGGTCCGGGCAGCGTGCTGGAATGCCAAGTGATCGGATCGCTGGTAGAATGACAGAGCCAGGGCTGCCAGACATGAGCCTGGGGTCCCCATAACACAGCAACGGCGAGACGAAGCCCCTGCCATGGTTTGCCTCTCTCAGGACTGCTGGGGAGGAAGAGCACAAGCCCTTCCTCTCCGCTGCTGCAGTCTGTGCTTCCTTTGTCTTGCGTGTCTTCCCGCGGACAGCCGCTCTGCCTGGGCTCCTGCTGCTTTCCCGAGCATCCACCGTGTCCGAGCTGGCTCGGCTGCATGAAGCTGTTTTCTCTCAGGCTGCTCCGTGCTCCCCGCTGAGCCGGGGCTGTGTCCAGAGGTGTTCCGATGAGAGGACTGGCACAGCTCCTCTCCTTTCCCTCGCACCTGCGACTGCCTGGGAATGCCTCGGGTGGAAGTTTGCTGTTCTCCTCCCGCCCCCTTCCGCTGAGCCGAGGAGTGGATCCGCATCCCCGTGGGGTTGGGCTTCATGTGCTTGCCTGGCGAGGAACTCGCGAGCCCTGACAGCAGTGCCTGTGATCTCAGCGCCCCAGCGGCGCCTCTGAATCTTTGCCCGGGCGAGGAGTTTCTTTTCTGAGTGTGAACTGCAGCACAGATTTGCGCCCGGAGCCCGCCGAGGCAGCGCGAGCTCGTTGTCCATGCTCTGCGCACACAAGAGGAATTGTCTTCCCGCCGATTTGTTGTACTCTGAGCATAATTTTTTGAGTTTCTTTATGGTAATGACTATGATGTGGCAATGCCATCTGTCCTCCTCAGAGTGCCGCTGCTACCGCCTGAACGGTTTCTCCCTGTTCAAGCGGCTGCCGATTCCTCTCTCGTCAGGTTCGCGGATGCTGGAGCAGAGCGTCGGGGAGTGGCTGGAGTCCATCGGCCTGCAGCAGTACGAGAGCAAGCTGCTCCTGAACGGCTTCGACGATGTGCGCTTCCTGGTGAGTGCCCCAGGGACCCCTCCCTGGGGAATGGCTTGGCCAAAGCTTCCCGCGTTGCCGGTGCGGGCGCCGGGCAGAGCCGGGTTCTGCCGCCCGCCAGGATGCTGCTGGGGGGTGCAGGAGGTTGGGCAGAAGGAATAGGTGAGGGTTATGTTGGGTTTCTGCATTTAATTCGGGTGTTGTTGGTTTTATCGTTGAAATTTTGATAGAAAATTTTATTTTGTCCGCCCGCTAAATCTTTACTGTCCAATCTACTCCAAAAATGGGAACTGAAATTTGATGGAAGCCCTGAGCAGTTTGTGCTCTGGGCTGTGAAGGAGGCAGCAGACCTCTTGTTGGAACTGTACTTGTTCAGAGCATGCAGGCAGTATGTTAATGAGCTGTACCTAATTGCACTGACACTGTTGGCTCTGAAATCTAATGATGACGACATGGTAATGCTCAGGGTTGAGGGGTTTTAATCACCAGTGTCTAGAAACTTAAAGCAGCACGGTGTAAAAATCCAAGAATTCTTGTGAAATGATGGATGAACTGCCAGGAGGGAAAATCTTGGTGCTGCAGGAGAAGTTCTCCCCGCATGGCTTAAAGAAATACTTTTGAATGTGGACTCTTAAGTTTGGCAAGTAACAAAAAATTGATGTAAACCTTTGAAAAGTCATTTTGGCTAATGCAGCATCCTGCCTTGGAACGGGAGCGGTGACATCTCTGGTGCTGGGCACAGTGCAGAGAGGTGACACCAGCAGGATGTGAGCTGGGTGAGGGGGTTTGGGAGCACACAGGGGCCATCAGTGGTGGGGAGGGTATGAGGGGCAGCTGGAGAGAGACAGGAAGCCAGGAAAGGGCATGGATGGAGGCTCCAGGAAGCACACACCTGAGCAGCATCTGTTGGGCTGCTTAAAGGCAGGATGTAATTATACTTCAAAAAATGACCTGGCCAGGAAGATAAATGTTGTGGGGTCTATCCAGCTGTGCCTCCTGGTCTCCACAGCAAGCAACCAGGCCATTTGCTTTCCCTTTCCCTGGCAGGGCCAACACTCCCCTCCAGAGCTGGGGTTTGCTGTGGCTTTCACCCCATGTCCCACCCAGTGGACTCTTGGCCAGGGATGTGTGAGGGTTCAGCGTCCCTGTGTGTGCTGGGGCTGTTTGGAGATGTCACAACACCTTTCCCTTGCCTGCCCAGGTGTGATGGACCCCACTAAGCTCAAAACTCCAGTGGCAAAGGCTCCTCTGTGTGGTGGTGTTGGGTACGTGGTAGGATTTGCTCTCTTCATGGCTGGACATTTTTCTCCCCTGTCCAGTGCTGGGTGGCTGCTCCCAGTGCAGCAGTTGGCTGCTGCTGGATTCAGGGGATGGGACACTCATTTGCTCATTCTTATTAAATTTAAAAGGTCAAACAATTTCACATAGATTTTGTGCAAAGCCCAGCTGATTTCCATTTTGCTGCTTATCTCCTTTCCTAGGGAGTTGACCCTGGCACCCGTGCCAACCCTGGCTTTAAATCCATTCATCCCAGCCCTGAGAACTCCAAGCTAATACATTAGCACAGCAGGAAAGTTGAATTATTTAGAATCTTTCCCTCTGTGTTGTTCCTTGCCTTCAGCTTCTGGTGTTGAGGGAGCAAAACCTTCAGATAGAGGCCAAGTGAGGAGCAGGTAGTTAATTTGGTTCTGGTGGTGTTTTTGATGGTTTTGGATGAATTATTAAAACTGCTGTGAACACTGAAGCTGGGCAGAGCGTGGGCTCAGGACATCAAGCTCTGAGTGTTGAGCTGCCCAGTCCTCTTCTCTGCACAACCGTTGCTTTATTGGCTGCCCCTTCCAGTCTCTAACAGAGAATATTCCAAACTAAGAGTGTTAATTTTCTGAAATTAAACAGTTTCTAAGAAAGGATTAATCCCTCTTATGACCTCACTGTGTTCAGTATTTCAAGGTCCAAAGAACTCTGGGTAATGGCTTGCAAATCACCAGGTGGGTTATGAGGTTAATTAAGTTTTAGTAGCCTAGACTAGGAAATTGGAGTATTTTGATATGAAAAGTGTTTTCTGTGCAGGATTTTGCATTGCAATGCTCCCTGCTCAGAGAGCTGCAGGGTGTTCTGGCGTGCCAGGATGGTCACTTTGCTTTGGGGTCCCCAGGTGCTTTTTGGGGCAAACCAGGAGCTTTGCAGGAGGAGAGTGTTCAGTATGCAGAGATCATGCAGCTACAGAGCAGGGCAGTGTCCTAAAAGGGCCCTTTAATTACTGAGGAAGATACTCAGCCTGTAGTAGATAATAACTCAGAGGAGGGTTAAAAACAGTCTGACAAGGCACCAGGGTGCCTGGTGCTGTTCTTCACTGCAGAACCAGGGTTTAAATTGCCCTGTTTGCCCCCAGTGTGGGACAGGGTTGTAAGAGACTCAAACTGGGGTGCTGGGCTTGCTGGAGCTCTGGTGGCCTGTACTGCAGCTGGGTCTGCTTTCAGGAATTTCTGATTCCCTGGGTATTTTCAGCTGGCTCCTGTGTTAATCTATCCCCCATGTCACAAGAGCCTTTACCCTCAGGTAGGGAAATGATTCATGAGCACACTGTGTGTAAAGGGAGTTTGAAAAGTGCTCTGTAAATATATTTGGCTTCTTAATTAGATGTTAATATAGGAAGGCAGAAACATGTGTTGTTTCCAAAAATAATAATTCCGTTATTTTCAGAACTCCAGGAACTGGGGATTAGGGGATTAGCTGTGCTCCAGCCACGTGCTGGCTGCCTCACTGGACAGGCTGCAGCTGGAGTGGGCAGCAGGGAGGGTCCTGCTCCTCTCAGGGTCTGCTGAGCAACAGCTGAGAGGGACTCAGGGACCCACAGCTCCTGCAGGTGACAGTGGGAGCCACGAGTGTCTTTCAGCCTGTGCTGTGCAAGGAAAAGGTGCTCTGGAGCCTCCTCTCTGCTCCTGGGAACTCCAGCTCTGCATCTGGGACAAAGTTGGTCTTGATCAAGCACTGGCTTCACTCGGGGGTGGGTATTGCTGGCACAAGTCAGCAGGATTTTTGGGACATGGAGGTGACCTGACGTTGGAGCGCCCTCGTCCATCTACTTGTTCCTGGGAAGGGACCAAAGTCTGCACAGATCTTGGATTGTGTAATCTTTTGGCTTGGTTGAGGGAAGAAAGGGATGATAAAAGATGAATTTAGGTAGCTTAGCTTTCCAAAACACTGCAGTTCTCTTCCCACCTCTGCCTTTTGGCCACATCTCTGTGTCTGCAGAAATTCTCCTATTCCCTTCAGGTTTCCTACTGTAGCCACACTGTGTTTATGGACAAGGCAGGGAAGAGACTTTCCCTGTTATTCTGCCACTCTCAAGCACAAACCCCACTGTCCAAGACTGCAGCTTCTTTCCCTCACCCTCTGCCCTGCCACTGAGTGACCTTCACGACCAGCACCACTGCCACGGGGCAGTCAGACTGGACACTCAGCTGCTGCTTTTCATATGGAGCTGGAATTGGGCAGCAGCCTGTGCAGGCAGCTGGGATTAGGAACAGCTCAAGTGGAGACAGTGCTTCCAATCCTCCTCCTCTGCTCTGCAGCCCGCTGGGATTCCTTCATCAGAGGGGAAAGTTTATTTGTGCGGTGGGTGAACACAACCGCGGCGAAGCTGCTGGCAGTGGCTGTGCTGTCCTTGACTTAGCAAAAATACAGCTCTGCAAGTAGGATAAAACCCTCAGCAGCATTGCCTGCCAAATGTGAACAGCTCCAGTGACCCAGGAATGCCCACCCCACCACCCAGCACTGCTGCCTCCCACGTGGAGGAACGCGGCCCCGTAGCCTGCGCCGAGTTCCAGGAGCCTCATTGCCTCATCCCTCACCAGAGGAGGGGAATGAAAGGTCAGATCACAAAACTGCAGCAGTGAGTGAGAAGTGTCATCCAGAAAAGTGCACAATAAATGGACTTAATTGTCCTTGGCGGGCAAAGAGCTGGGAGAGCAGGAAAAATGTCACAGGAATATGGACCAAGAGGGATTCTGCTGCTCCTGGAGCTTGGCCCCCTCATGTCTGCTGTGCTGTCTGGTGTATCTGCCACAGATGCCCCTTTTGGGAAGTCCAAAATGCGTAGGAAATTGATTTTTGGGATGCCCAGTGCATTCCTGGTCCCTGCAGCAAGCAGAGATTAACCCAGGGAAACAGCAGGCTGGACTTTGCCTGTCTGGAGAGGGCAAGGACACGGCCAGTGTAATGAGAAGGAATTGCAATAACTGCTGGTGGAATTCCTCACAGAAGTGGGAAGGAAATGCCATTACCTGTTCCCTCACACGGTGTTTTGTGATCCCACAGATCCCATAAATGTATCTGAGATGCTTGAAAAGCTTTTCTCTTCCCCTGGAGGGTGGGATCTTGCTGCTGCCCCACAGCCTCCCCTGGGCTGACATCTGAGAAGGGCAAACCCCGCGTGCTCTGGCACTTGTACCAGTGTTCTGGAGTTGAACTTCTTATTCAGTTCAAAGATATTTTGATTCACAAATGAGCAGGTAAAAGAGAACATAAACCATTTTTATGGCTTTTTTTTTATTGTTCAAGCCTGGATTCCCATGGAGTGTGTGGAAAGCAGCTAATGCTGATTCAATGAGACAGCGTCAGAAAGGGAAATCTGTTCTCTGTGTGTAGTGCCCTGGGCTCCTCTGGGGGATTTTATTTATTTTTTTATAATTGGGGAGAAGTGGTAGAAAAATGATGGTGGTGGAAGAATGGGGTGTCTGCAAATAATTTAGAGTACTGACATTAATGTGATTCAATGCAATTCAAAGCCATGTTAGATTGGCCTGCAGTGTTGTTCACTAATGGAAAGCCTTTCCTTCCCCTTCTCCTCTCTGTGTGTGCAGGCAAAACCAGGATAAATGTGGAGCTGAGGCCTTGGCTCAGGTTGGCTCACCTTGGCTGGGGGTGTGAGCTCAGCACCTCTTGTGCCTTCCCAGGCTGAGGACAGCCCTGCTCCACATCTGACAAAGCCAGGTCTCCTCTGCTCTTCACATCCTGGGATTTGGGTGTGGGCTGACATCTGCAAATCCTTGTCCTCACCTGGTACCTGCCCTGCTGGAGCACTGGCATCTCCTGTGTCCTCAGTCACTCAGCTCTGCCCGATCCAGTTCTGAATGGCCCAGCTTGGCACACAGCTGCTGGTTCCCTGGGCAGCAGCCAGGCTTTGGACATGCTCTGGGAATGTGTCTGCCCCAGAGCTTTTTTCTATTTTCATATAGAACTTGTCATTTTATAGTAGCCATTCGGGGAAAACTGCACTGACACATTCCAGTAGCAGTTTGCACCCAGGAATGATCTGTGAGGAGCCACCAGAGACCCCTGGTAGGGTTTTACTGCATCTGCTCTTGCTGAAACACAGCAAGAACGTGGCCTGACCACAGCTGTGCAGGGATTTTCATGTAGACTCAGGTGAGCTCTGTGTAGCCCATGCCTTGGCTGTGTCAGGCTGGAACTGGAGCAAGCTCCCCCTATCTGGGCAGAAGCTCTGGGTGGCTGTTTCTGGATTTGATCACTGCTGTCAGCCCCCAGGAACACGTGCCAGTATCCCCAGACTGACTGTGCAGCACTAAATGAGCCCCTAAGAGGGGAGCTGGACCCTGGGGTAAGGGTCTCTGCCAAGCCCCTGAGTGGGAATCACTTCATTCAATTAAATGAATTTTGTTTGACATCTCCCCAGTGGGTTCTGGCTGGTCCTTGGGAGGTTCCAAGGGCTGTGCTTTATCCCCCATGGTTGGGGTGTTTGAGTTGTTTGCATGGTGAGAGCAGAGGCATGCAGGGATCTGGGGTTGAAGGAAGTTTGAGGATCTTGGGAAATGTGGCAGAGCTGTGCCAAAGCTCCCTGGATAATAGGAATGGACTCCACGGGGAGCAGAGAGGTTGGAGTGGATTTTGAGGAGCAAAGTGGGTGGACCAGAACTGGCAATTTAGAGGATACTTATGTTTGATTCATTAGTAGCTCCAGGCCCCAGAAACATTAAAAAAACCCATTAAAGTTGCAGTTAATTTTTTTTTTCTCTCAATAAAATTGCCTGAACTTGACAACCATGACCGATTCCCTCTGTTGCCGTTGTCACGCTGCCAGTCTGCATGGGGAAGAAAATTAAAGATGAAGTGGCTGTGTGATAATCTCGGATTTATTGTAGGGTTTTGTGTATGAGCCCCTTTCCCCATCGATGCTCTGTGGAAAGCTGGGCTTCCTCATCGTGCCTGTGGCCAAACAGATCCTTTCTCCTGCTCTCCACTCAAGTAGCCCAGATGCCTTTAAGGGAAGGCACCAAACTCCACAGATCACAAACACAGAGTTGTGTGACCAAATGGAGTCCCCCTGCTCTGAGATCTGGGTGTGCCCAGCTGTGAGCTGGACATGTCTCCATCTCTGCCAAAAGCAGAGCAATAGCAGTGACAGCAGAATCTTCAACAAGATGCAAATTGTCTCGAATGCACTGAGGGGAAAAAGAAAAAGAGCTTTGTATGCACAGAGAGCCTTCATCTGTCTCTCTGCTTGGGATGTCTGCAGGAGCTTCTGGAGTCTGGGAATGCTGTGTTTGGGGTTTGCATCTGTTGCTTTCTGCAGCAGACCCGTCCTGGTCCTGTCCTGCCCATGCAGGGTGTGCTCACACCAGCACTGGTGTCAGGGTCCCTCTGCTGCCAGCCCAGCCACACGTCCTGCACAGAGCACTCACTGCCCCAGGCCCTTCCTGAGCTGGAACAGGAGCATGGACAGACGCCAGGCTCTGGGGAAGAAGCAGCATCTGAAAATTGGGTAGTTAAGTGCCTGCAGAGTGTCCTGCTGGAGGAAGAACCTGGCAGATTTTGGCAGCGCTGCCTTTGGCTCAGTCACTTTGGGGTCACCTCGGTAGCAGGAGGGGACTCTGCCTTCTGCCAGGTAACCTCTGACTGGTTTTTCTTCCTTTAATGAGAAACCTGGAGTCTCACAGGCTGTTTAACTACAGTGCAGGCAGTGAGGCATGACCAAAGCCAAGCCTTTTTCCAAGAACTCGTGTCTCTGCAGGCAGGTCGGCTGCAGCAGCATCCCACGGGGCTCCCAGTGGGGACAGGGATCAGTGGCAGATGCCTGCCCTCCCTCGGGGCAGTGTGGAGGGCACAGGGCTCAGGAGTGTCCCTCATGGTGCTGGGTATTGGTTCCTCTCCAGGGAGGGGGCTCAGTTTGGCTCGGAGGAAGCTGAAGGCCAGGCTGGGGGATGAAGGGCCCTCTGCCTGCCTGGCAGCCAGTCTGTGCCAGCTGGGACCCAGGGTGGCACTCAGCCTACCCAGCCCCAGGTAATGCATTTCACCTTCTCTGGCTGAGCCCAGGTGGGAGCTGGTTCCTGACAGAGCACTTGGTGAGATGTTGGGATGAAGGAGCTGTTAGGTGTCCCTCACTGCCCCAAAATGTGGGTGACAGGGAGAGCTCTGGCCCGGGCCAGCCCTGAGCCTCTCTCACTCTGCTCAGCCCCGTGGTGCTGGGGCACCCAGGAGGAACATGCAAGGTAAAAGCACTTGTCACAAGGAATAAAATCGGAAACACGTCTTGGGAAAGTCTTTTTGATTGTAATTGGCATCTCTGAGGCTGCTGCTGGAGGCTCCTGGAGGACTGGGCTGATGGCAGAGCACATCCTGGAGCCCTGCTCTCCCTCAGAGGACCTGAGGAGGGGCTGGGGGGAGCTGGGGCTGCCCTGTGCCCTCAGAGGGGCACTGGGAGGTGGCATCTGCTGCCCTGTGGCCAGCACCAAAGAGAACCTTTGAGTAAAACCAAAAAGCAGCAGCGGCCCATGCAGAGCAGCTCTGCTCCTTGGCTCTTGCCTGAGGCTGTGTTGAGTGCAGACAGGTTTAAAGTCTGGCTCCTCTGTGTGGCTGGCAAAGGTTAAAAGATCTCCAGTGTCTTTGTATTTAATTCTCTGTTTTAGTGGCAGATTATTGTTTTCCGTGGGAGTTGAAATCTGGATGGGTTTGAAGGACATTTCTCCTGCATCAGGGGCTGGAATTTGTTCAGAGCTGCTATGCTTTGTCTATCCTTGTTAAGTACCCAGAGAATACAGACTGCCACCGAGGGAATTTAATGTGACACATAAAAATAAGGAGTGCAGGAGAAAGCTGTAGGCTTCAGTGTTTAACTACCTTCTCTCCTTGCTACAGAACAAGCAATTTTCTTTGAATTTGAGATGGCAAAGGTGAGAGAACACCCACTGCCCTGCCTTGGGGCTGGCACTGGTGCCCTGTGGGAGAGCAAGAGCCACCAGCTCTGTGCTGCTCATGTGGGATCACCATGTCGAAGGGGATTAGCACCAAAAAGGGCTCAACACTGGAAAGTGAGCATGAGTGAAATTGTAAATAGGATCAGCAAGCTTGTTTAGTTTTTGTACATGAAAATTTCACATCACCATTGTCACAGCTCATTCCACTGCTGACTGTTCCTGCTGTCCTGGTGGCACGAAGGGAAGGGCTGGCTGTGAGCTCTGCCCTTGCCAACACCTTCCCTGCACTATCCCAGCTTCAGCCCTGGCTCTCTGCAGGGGGATGGAGCCACAGAGTACCAGGATGGGCAGGTGAAGGGAGCAGAGCAGGCGCAGGCATTGGGAACTGCAGGTTTGAGGTACCTGAGGTGTGCCAGGCTGTGGGCACTTCAGTCCCTCCCTGTTCCTCCCCCTCACAGGGCAGTAATACTTTGCTTTCCAAACCTGTGAGAGAAATCCCATCACTTGCTCTGGCCCTCTTTGTCCATTTCAAAAAGCCCTTTTCCAAGCCATCTCTCTCTGGGAGATGAATTCCTCACACACTTACTGCGTTCCTGCCAGGTGAGGTGTCTGTCTGTCAGGGGAGTTAATCCCCACTAATCCCTTCCCTCCTCCCTGGAGCCAGCATACAATCCCCTGCTGTTACAGGAATGCACATTAAATGTGGCTCTTTGGCTTAAAATTCATGAACAAGAAAGGGGAGGGGATATTTCCATCTTTCTGGGGGGATGCTGCTGCCCACCAGCCAGAGGTCACTGCCCTGGCAGCAGCAGCTCCTTGTGTTAATCCCTGGGAGTTTGTTCCCAGACCAAGAGAGTTGCAGCTTGTGCACCAAATGGGCAGCCTGGAGCTTTCAGCAACAACCTGCCTGTTCTTACTCCCTGATTTTGTGCACTTGAGGGGTGCACAGAACAGCTCATGTGATGTGGTTCCATCAGGTGAGCCCCTGGTGTCCCTTGGCCTCGCTCACAGGCTCTGGGCTGCAGGGCAGAGGGGTCTGGCCATGATCTGGTGTGCCCAGGGGCTCTGGGGCAGTGGCACTAGCTCTTCCCAGCACAACGGCCCTGACTGGCACAGTCTGTGAACTGGCCTTTGGCAAAACACGGAATTAATCCCCCCCCACCCCCACTGTGGGCTGCAGAACCATTTAGTCCCGACTTTTCTGTTGTTTAAACAACTCTCAGACACATAAATACCTTTATGCCATGGCTGTCAGCTGAGGCTCTGCTCTCCTGTCCCCTCCCAGCTCTCCAGGAATGAAGTGTGTGGGATCTGACCTGCCAAGGGAGGGGAAGGCAGAGGAGCCCTGTCAGGGGGTGTTGAGGGCTCTGCCTCCTGCCACCCACTGCTCTTTTGCTGTTTGCTAAATGACTAATCTGGGCTGCAGGGCACAGAGATCTCAGGGCATCTCTTACCTCTGGTGTTAATGCCCCGTTTCCCTGAACACTCCTCTGTGGCCGAGGGAAGGGCAGCTCCTGGGCCATCCTGCTCTGCTGTCACCACACTGCCATGGCAGTGGCACAGATGCTGCTTGGCAGGAGCAGAGCAGCTGCTGGCGTGGCCAGGAGCAAGGACACGCTCGGGAGGAGGCTGCCCTGGGGCAGCTCGCTGCATTTAAAGCAGGTAGCACTCAGCAAAGCACACCTGCTGAAATCCCACAAAAACATGGATGGGAAGGGGCAGGAAAGCCTTGCTGCCCTTTGTGGAGGGTGCCTGGCAATCTCACCTGCCCTCACCTTCCCTGCAGCCGGCCTTAATTGGGTTTCTCTTCTAAAACCAGAATGTGGAGCAGTGAAGCGCTGTGGGCGCTCACCTGCTGGGACTCTCTGGGGAGCAGAGGGAGGCAGGGCCAGGGAGGGGGTCTGGGGGAGCTGGAGCCTTCTGGCACACAGCAGCGTGGCTCTGCCAGCCGTGGGGAGACGTGTCCTGCTGAGCTCTGCCCAGGTAGGAGGGCAGGGAAGCAGGTTGTGACAGAGGCTTTTAAAGGGGGATGGAGTCGCCGTGCTTCTGCTCTGCTGGGGGAAGGGGCAGAAAATGGGTTTTAACAGCACGGTGTGGGGTGACTGGAGCATCTCTGGCCCTGCCTGAGCCAGAGGGGACACCTGACCTTCCCCTGCTGCCAGGGAAAGCAGTGCAGGTCTCCCTGTGGCTTTGGGGGGAGGTTGAGCAGAACCCAGAGTCCCTGCTCGGGCATGGAGGGGCTGGGGTTTGCCTGGGCACTGTTACAGGGTGTTTAAAGCCTCTGTGTGTCAGTCCCACGGGAGGTGGCAGTAAGCCATGCCCCGGGGCTAAGGGCAGGGAGGGGGGGCAGTGCTCTATGTGCTGTAGCTCTGCTCCTGTCAGCCCTCTCTGTGCCCAAGGTCGGTACATGGGGCAGAGCTCCCAGCCTTGGAAGCTTTCCATATCCTTCTCCTCTTCCTCCTCATCCTCCTCCTGCTGCCAGGATGTGCTGGAGGTCAAGTCAGGAGAGTGCCCTAACTGTGTGACGTCCATTCACACACCTGTGTGGCTCCTGTTGTCCCCTGCTGCTGTGTCACTCCTGCTGTCCCCACAGGGCTGTAATGTCATGGAGGACCAGGACCTTCGGGATATCGGGATCGGTGACCCACAGCACCGCCGGAAGCTGCTCCAGGCTGCTCGCTCCCTCCCCAAGGTCAGCACCAGCCCAGATGGGCATTGCCAGGCATGGCTGTGAGCACGGGGGAAAGAAAAGGCAGACCCTGCATCTCCAGGGCTGTGGGAAGGGTCTGGGGAGTAGCAGGGAGGAGGAGGAGGAGGAGGAGTGTACTGCTCTTCCAGGCTATGTGGATGCTGAGACTGTTCCTCCTGCCAGTCTTGATCCTTTGTTTGTACAGTGCTTTTGTTACTGGCTAGTGGAGATAGTGGTGGCCTGTAAACTGATTTTCATTGACCCCATATCCCTTGGGACCCCAGCTCCTGCAGCTTTTAACACCTTTCTTGTGCTTTCACAGTTGAAACCCCTGGGCTGTGATGGGAATAGCCAGCCATCAGTTCCTGCATGGCTCGACTCCCTGGGGCTGCAGGATTACATCCAGTCCTTCCTCTCGAGTGGCTACAGCTCTATTGACACTGTGAAAAACCTCTGGGAGCTTGAGATAGTGAACGTGAGTGTCACCTCCCTCCTGCCAGGGCAGCAAGGCCCTGCCCTGTTCCCTGGGGCTGGGACTTGCTGGGAGTCTCTCAGAGCAGCTCTGTGCCCGTGCTGACCCCGATGTCTCCCTGCAGGTGCTGAAAGTGAACCTGCTGGGCCATCGGAAGAGGATCATCGCCTCGCTGGCAGACAGACCCTACGAGGAGCCCCCAGCCAAGCCACCACGGTTCTCACAGCTGAGAGTGAGTCCCTGCTCGTGGCTCCCTGCCTGCTTGTGTGGCAGTGCTGGGAGAAATCTTGCCATGGCCAGTGGTGTCCATACAGCTGCTTGCCTCGTCCTCTCCAGCCACCCAGGCAGCAAATACTTGTGCAGGGGCAAGATAATTCCGGCCCTTACAGGTCAGCCTCTGGATGGTGACCCCGTGGGAAAGGTCAGGCTGCCCCTTGGGAGCAGGTGTCTGCACTGAAAGGGTGCAGGGTGCCACTCCCACCTCTGCCCTGCACAGAAAGGGGCTCTGAGCCCACTTTGTTACCCTTGGTTCCTCGTCAGAGATGTGGGAGCTTTCAGCAGGCAGGAGTGACCCAGCCCAGCTGGAGAGGGGCTGCAGCTGGGACTTGGTGTTTGATTGCACCCTTGGGATCCAGAGCCCTCTCCTGGCCCGGCTGGGCTGCTGAGAGCTCCCGCTCTCGCTGCCAAATAACACTCGACAAGATGTGTGGATGTTGATTTTTGCTGCAGGAGTGGCAGCATTTGGATGTCAGGCCCTTGTTACGGGGCTTGGCTGGGAGGGAAGCATCACATTCTCCGTTCTTCCTGAAAACTGGCTTTTGAGAGCTGAGTTTGGCAGAAGCTGCTGGGCTCAGAGTGACCCTGAGCTCAGGAATGGGGTAGCATGTCGTGCTGCCTCCTCCCAGAGATTGCTAATCAGCTTCCTGGAGCAGGAATTGGAGTGATTAGCGTTTACCCAACTTAAACATCTGGTCCTTGCCCTGCTGCAGAGCTCTGCCCTCTTGGATTCCCAACCTTTCCAACCCAAACAGCCCTAGATGAAGCGAGTGGGGCTGCTGTGCCCTGCTTGCTGACACAGGATTCTTTAGGAATCTTTAGGATTCAAGTGTGAGAACACAGAGGGTTCACTCTGGTGCTGCACTGGGAGGGTGCCCAGTACAGACCCGCTGCTCAGTGCCCTGTGCCAGGCAGCAGGAGCACGGGAGGGACCAGCAGCCGAGGCAGGATCTGCACCGTGAGCCGGGCGAGACCGAAGGCAGCAGCGGGGCTGAGGCAGGGAGAGGCTGCTCATCTGATTGAGATGCTGCCCGGGGAGGCTGCCTGGGAGAATGAGCCATTTGCAGCATTTCCTGGCGCTGCAGCTGGTGAGCTCCAGCGCTGGCTGCGGCGCGGGGGGCGGGCGGACGTCAATGGCAAATCAAGCGAGCGGGATGAATGGGACTAATGCGGCCACAGCTGTGCCGAGGCTCCGGCCGTGCCTGCGGGCCCTGGGCGCGCTCTGGCGGCGGCTCCCGGCTCTCCTCTGCTGGGCTGGTTGATCATCGTCGCCCTCGGGTGCTTAGCTTAGTGCTTTAAGGGAGCCCACCCCTCTGGAATGACCTTGCCCCGAGCCCAGCGTGTGTCCCCTGCCCTCCTGGGATGAGCTCTTGGAGGCAGAGGCATGCTGGGCACAAAGGGTGAGTACATGGCTGAAACTGTCCTGGAGCATGTGAGGTGTCTCATGCAGAAGGTAAAGGGTGGGACTGGCACTGAGGCAGGAGCTGACCCCATTAGTCCATTCAATGCACCCTGTGTTGGGCAGTGTGGAGGGAATGATGGGGTTCACAGCACAGCCCAAGCTGACCGGGTCCCTTTGTGGTGTCTGCTCCTTCCAGTGCCAGGATTTGATGTCCCAGACGTCGTCACCCCTGAGCCAGAACGACTCCTGCACAGGCAGATCTGCTGATCTCCTGCTGCCCTCCGGGGACACTGCCAAGAGGCAGCACGATCGAGGCACTGAGGTTGCTCCTTACTCCAGAGCTGAGCGCTACAAAGCACAGGTTAGTGGGTGTTATTGTGTGTCCTGGGGGCCCTCTGCACAGGCTCCTCCATCTCTGGAGCCAGGGAGAAGGGAGGGAGATGGTCAGGCTCAGCTTCCCTCAGACATTAGAGTCAGCAGCTCCTTTATACCTCAGTTTCACCTCAGAAATGGATGGCTCACACTTCCATCAGCACTGGCACCTTAATGTGCTACCTCCACCCAGCTCCTGGGGGACTTGGCCACTGCCAACCTCAATCAGCTCAGCTCAAAGAGCCCCAATGAGAGCTGTTCCAACCCACTGTGGCTTCATATCCCTGCTTCTTCCCATGCAGGAGGACCGTCGGGAGTCCAGGCTCACCCTGCGCCCCCCCAGCCTGGCAGCCCCCTATGCCCCTGTTCAAAACTGGCAGCACCAGCCCGAGAAGCTCATCTTCGAGTCCTGCGGGTACGAGGCCAACGTAAGTGGCTTTTGGTTAGTGGGGGTGGCGAGGATCAGGAGCTCTGGGGTCTCAGGGCAGTGTCATTGCCGTGGGATTGGCAGGATTTAACATCTCTCCCTCCTCCACACAGTACTTGGGCTCCATGTTGATCAAAGACCTCCGAGGGACAGAGTCTACCCAGGACGCCTGTGCCAAGATGAGGGTATGGAGACCCTGGGGCTGGGGGCTTCACTTGCAGCCTGGGGGGATGATGTGGGTTGGGGTGGGGAGACCTCAGTGGTTCCCCAAGCCCTGTCCACCAAACAGGCAGTTCCACTGTGTCTGGTGAACTGCCAGAGCATTGTTCCAGTACGCTGAGGTTCTGGGAGAGTGGGTGATTTCACTGGGGAAGTGGTGGCTGGGTTCTCTTCAGGTCCTTGTCTCTTCCCCTCTGCTTCCACCAGGAGCTTGCTTTCCTCCTCCTGGTCCCAGATCCCCTAAACTTCTTGTACAGGTGTGGGCGTCTCTGGGGTGGGGGTAAGGAGAGACCATCCATTCACAGTTGGTCACTTGAATTATTCTTGTTTCTGAAGAAATCCACGGAGCACATGAAGAAGATCCCAACCATAATCCTGTCCATCACATACAAAGGGGTGAAGTTCATCGATGCCTCCAACAAGGTGAGCTGCAGATGCCTCAAAGTCAGTGTCTGGAGGGACACAGCCTGCAATCCCACCTGCCTGGGGGCTGCAGGTCACTTTTTGTGACTCCAGAAGCCACCGCTAGTCCTGGGGAGCTTCTGGAGCTGTGGGAGAATACCAAGGTGGTGATGATCACCTGAGTGCCAAAGGCTTGGCAGACTGGCTGCTTGTGGACCGTGTTGCCATTTATTCCTGCCATGGGAGGGAGCTGGGACTGGTCTGGCTGGGAGAACCCCCCTTCCCTGTCCCCAGGACACCCCCCACAGCCACTGTTTGCCGGGTGTATTTGCCATCCCCAGAAGGGTGACGGGTGCTTGTGGTTGACCCCGGCAGAATGTCATTGCTGAGCATGAGATCCGGAACATCTCCTGTGCTGCTCAGGACCCTGAGGACCTCTGCACATTTGCCTACATCACCAAGGACCTGCAGACCAGCCATCACTACTGCCATGTCTTCAGCACTGTGGATGTGGTGAGTGCATTGTCATGTCACATCTCCTAGGCCTTCGCAGCTCATTTGTTTCATCCCTCAGCTTTATTGGCTAGTCACAGACTGCTTCTTTCCAGGATTTTTTCACCCATTTTTACCATAAAGTAGTCTTGGTTCCAAATGCCAGTCCTTTGGATCTCTGTGGACAAAGAGAATATTTGTCTGGTTTCATTCCTGCCATCTCCAGCTCTGAATAAAGCAGGGCAGGAGTTTTCCCTCCTGGGGAATGTGCTCTGCACAAACCTCTAACATGCTCTCAATTATGTTGAGCATAATGGGTTGATTTAACAACTCAGAGAAGGTAGAAGTGTGATTTGCTTTTATACTTGGGCAGAATCAAAATTGCACAAGACTTTTGGGCTATTTTTCTTTATGCTGCTGAACTGCAGTACTGGTGGGGCTTTACAGGTGGGCAGGAGACCCTGGGGGAGGCATCATGGTCAGGCTCCCCCCACATCTGGAGCTCAGTGGCTTTGCCAGGGACACAGCAGGATGTGACCTGCTGATGGGAACGTCTGTGACCCCAGAGCAGCTTCTGAGCACAAGGGGGATGTTGCCCTGATTTTTTAAGATTTTCTAAGCCTTCTGATGTTTGCATTCTTATATCAAACTTTCCCACTCACTTTCTGTAAACAACTTATTGTTTTGCATTCTTTTATGGAAGAGGAGAAATTTGATGGACTGTTGGTTTGTCCAGTGTCCTTGGAAAGGTGGCACTTTCACCCTCCAATCTACTGTCACCTTTGGAAATCTATAAATGTTGGAGTCAGAAAATAAACTTCCCTTTTTCCTGCCTTGAGAGCAGCAGCGTGTCTGTGTCGTGTTGTCTCGTACCCTGTAACGACAGGGGGACTGTGCACAGGGTGATCTGACAGCTTTGTGTTCTCTGTGTTCTCTCCAAGAACCTGACGTACGAGATCATCCTCACGTTGGGGCAGGCATTCGAGGTCGCCTACCAGCTCGCCCTGCAAGCTCAGAGAGCAAAGCCTCTGGGTGCTGGAGCAGGGGAAATGATTGAAACAAAATCTTCCAAACCGGTGCCTAAACCACGAGCAGGCATGAGGAAATCCGCGGTACGTGGGTGCGGGCAGGAGCGAGCTGCTGGGCTGAGCTGGGGGTTCTTGTGGGCACCACAACCCCTACACCTCCCCTGGGTGGTGGGGGGAGCCCAGCCGTGGTCCAGGTGCCTGTCCTGCTGCTGGCACTGCAGGTCTGTGTCTGTGTCAGTTCTGCTGCAGGGCTGGGGCTTCTCCTGGTAGTAGAAGGGCAGGCAGAGGTGGAAATAGCTCAGGTGGGATGGGGCTTTAGTGCCCTGCTGGGTCCACACAAGCTTTCCACGTGCAAACCCTGCAGAGCTGCAGCATGGGATTCCCCGTAGCCAAAACCAGCTAAGACTGGAGCTGCTGAGGAGCAGGGACTGCTGCACAAGCCACTGCCTTCCTTTAATGTCTCCTTTTGTCTGTGTTCTGCTTGCTCCCCCCGCTCAGGTGCTGCTCCCTCCCGACACCCGCTGTTGTTACTGTCACACCTGTACAACACACCGCCCCTCCTACCTGCCGCTGCAGTCTGTTAGTCCTGGAGCGAAGGTCTTTACCCTTCTTCCTGCCATCCTCCATTCCAAACCCACCCGGGCTGCCTCCCCACTTCCTGTATCTCCTGCTGTGCCCCCGTGTCCTGCCTCCTGTTGTTCATGCCCATGCTCATTCTGGCCCACGCCAGGGGTTCGGATGAACCCCGGGGATCTGCTGCTCCCACCCGCCCCTGCTGATGCAGTGTGGCAGCTCTCAGCTAACCCCGTTGCTCCTGCTGGGGTGGTAACTTCCCCGTGGCACCCTGATTTAGCAGGACAAGAGGAAGAGCCGTGCTTGGTCAGGAGGGTGAATCACGTGGGAGCTCACCTGCCAGGAGCTGTCTCCCTCTGTCCCATTTCTGTAGCGCTCCGTTTTTCATGCTTGTTTGAGATGAGCAAAGCTGTCGCTGATGGTGACAGGGACTCACAGCCTAATGCAGGGAGTCATCTTGGGGTGCTGGGTTGAGACTGACGTGGCCAGACACGTTTTAGCTGTGAAGGACTCAAATGGCTCCCCAGCAAGAGCTGCTTCCTTGCACACGTGCACGTTTTTGGGACGGGCAGTAGGCAGGCAGGCCTTCCATGCTTTGAGTCCCTGCTCATTCTGTCCCAGAAGCTCGGGTGTCCTAAGATGCCCTTTCTCTCCTTATTTTCTAGCTGGATCCCCCTGAAGTGGACCAAGACTCCCAGTCTCATGCCAGTGTCTCCTGGGTCGTGGACCCCAAGCAGGACTCCAAGCGGACCCTCAGCACTAAGTATGAGACCACTATCTTCTAAAGCAAACGCCCGCGTCCGCCCCGTCTAACCGTGCCTTTGCGATCTGATCTGTCTGCTCTTCTAAACTCCCTCTTCCTCCAGCTGCTCGCCCTGAGCCCGCGTAGGCACCGCGTCCAAGGCAGCAGCACTTAGGAGACTGTAGACTTACACGGCTTTTGTACCTGATCGCTGCTGAACACTGTGAATCTCCTTACTCGGAATCGAGGGTAACGCTGTAGCTGCCCGCGAGGCGGGAGGAGCAGAGAGGGCAGGCTGGCAGCCGGAGATGTGGATCCAGGAAAGCCGCCCACCGTTTTCACGTCTTCCCCGCCCTCGCTCTGGCACTGTGAATCCCTGGGGCAATGTGATACTCCCCAGGCCTTTTTTTTCTATCTCACCTTGTCCTTGGACTGATGGAGACCTCTTGTCTCTTCGGTGCACACACTCCCTCCTCCTAGATCCTCCTCTTCCCAACTGAGCCACGGCTGTGTACTGTTCAGTGAACTCACCTCTCCTTCCTGCCAGTCGAACCGACACTAACCACTGTGATGCTCTCTGCAGATAACACACGGGCACTTCAATTTCCTCACAGCCGCCCTTGTCCGCAGTCTCCTTCCTCAAAACCCAGCACAGAACTTGCTCTGGGTGGTGGGGGAGCGTTGGTTTGGGCCGGGTGTGATCGTTCCCACTGTGAGCTCTGTCCCCTCGGACATGAGGTGGGGTTTGGTTGCATGCATTTCAGTCCTTTCTAGGTTTTTCTTTCCCTCATAGTCCTTGTGTTTGCACTCACCAGACTTCTCCTGAAGTTCTCACGTGGCAGCCTATGGGGTTAAGCTTCCAAAGGCACATGTTGTTGTTAGCCCCAGGCTGGGGAGGAGAGATGTCAGCTGGGCACCACAAGCAGCATCAGCAGGGAGAGGTTAGGGAGCAGCCCTAGGTTATTTGCCCCTGGCGTTAGGGCCAGTAGCAGCTTGTCTGAGTTTTGCTGTGGCTTTGGAGCTGCTGCCTCAAATCTTCCATTTCCCCTCACCTGCAGTGAAATCTGATGTTTCAAAGTCGTTTTTTAGCTCTTTCTCAGGAATGAGTTTGATCTCCCAAGTCATTTGCAACTTAATGGCAAACTGACCTCAGACTGAGGGGCTCAGCCAGTGGGAACCCAGTGAGAGGACTAAAAGTGTTGTCTTAGAGCAAAAAAAACTAAGGAAAGCTCAGTCTAGTACATACATTTCATATGCCACAGAGTCCCTGACAGAGTCAGCACTGCCCAGGGCCTGCAGTGCCACCCTGCCAGCCCAGGCCTTGTGGACAGCAGAACGTTGCTGTGCCTGAGGTGCTCCAGGAGGTTGAGTTTGGTTTCCATCAGCACTTTTCCAAGCTCTAAGAGTGCCCTGAAGGTTTCTGTGTCCCTCTAAGAGAAACTCAGTCCCTGGTGTGGGTGGCAGAGCAGTTTCTACGTGTAGGTGTTCACCACGCAGCTGCCACACGTCCCCCCAGTGTCAGGGGCTCTGAGCTCTTCACTTCCCCTACTCTCAGCTGGGAAGGGCAGGTCCCTCCACACCCCCTAAATCCGGGTCACGAGAGCATGTGCCTTTCTAAGGGTGACCAAACCCAGCAGGGATCACAGGCAGCCCTTCCCAAACCGCGCCGCTGCCGCTCTGTGTCCGTAGCCCTGACGGTTTTTTTTGTGTCCCATCTCCGGCCCGTTCGCCTCGCCTCTCCCAGCACGTGTTTTTGTATGACTCGGAAATTCATTCCATTATTTCCTTTCTGTTTGCCTCTGCGAAGCTGAGCTCCGGGCAGCCGTCTCCTACCACGGGATGTAGTAGCGGGGCAGAGACCTGGGACGCAGTGGCCTCCTGACATGAAGATCTTCTTCCCTCTGGCTGCCTCAGAGTGGGTGCGTGGCTGCTCGGTGAGGGCTCCCAGAGCACAGGGGGGAAGGGACCCAGCTCCGCCGAGGAAAGCTGCTCATCTCCATTGCTAGCAAAGGAAAACTCGAGACTCGGAGGCCAAGAGCGATGTCGCCTTTCCTAGTTTGAGACAAAACGTCTTTCCGCCAGTTTCTTTTTTTAATGAAGTGACACAGAGCAAATCCGGTTCACGGTTTCAATGTAGCACTGCAGCTTTTTGGTGAGGAAAAAAAAAAAAACACAGATTTTCATTTACTGAGAATCCTGCAGTCCAGCGAGGAGCACGATAGAAAGTCTTAGCAGGGGCGTGGTGTGCACATTTCTGATGGTACTTACTCTGCTTCAGCTCTGGGTGAGCAGGAGAGAACGCCAAATTCTTGGAGATCGCTTCCTCCTGCGTGAGAACCTGGCAGGGTAAGTCTGCATCCCGTTCTCCAAGCCACTCCACGCTTTTATAGCAAATGGAAGTAACTTGAGGAAAAGAATCTGCAAAGGATCTTTCACCCCAGAGCAGCTGTGGCCAATATCCCCGATGGTACAAAGCTTCCTTATCCCCTGAACTGTCGTGTTGCAATACTTGACATTTCTATGGCAAGGACCCCGTTTCTTCCCGTTTCCGCACTGAATTCCTGGGATGACTCCCTGCTCCAGCCTCTGTGCACCTGTCTTGTTTTTAAATGCAGTTATGCCCTGAAGGGTTGGGGGTTTTTTTTAAGTATATTCAATTGTGATTTAGCACTTTTTTGATACTAGCTCATTATTTAATTAGTGCAACCGTTTTCAGAAGATGAACAAATAAGGAGTTAAATTTTGGGCATTACACTGAAACAGTCCATCCCCAAGGACAAACCACATCAGCCTGAGGGTGGCTTGGCCCCGTCCGAGCCCAGTGTCCCCAAAGACACCACCTCAAAGGTGCTGTGTGCTTGCTTTTATTCTGAATTACCGAGTGTTTCACAGTGGTTTGGGCTGTGACTGACGTGTTTTCAGACTGTTCCCCTCTGGGGAGATTGTTAAAATGGTTGTGATATGAATTCTTCAGATGCAGAATGCAGCGCAGTGTGTCTGTGGTGATCTCACCAGGCCCTGGCAGGGCTGTGGGACCTGCTGCCACGGGAACACTGTGCCTGAGTAATTCCTGTTTAACTCCAGTTGCTGCTGTATTGTCAGGATTTCCTTTAGTCTCTCTCACCGGTGAGGCTGGGAGGGAAGTGAACCGTAATCCCAAGGGCACAGACCTGTAAAGGATTGGGAAGGGGGAGTGGAGATTTTGGGTTAAGTCAATGAATTTAGGAAACCTAACATTCCTTGTTATGCACATGTTGCAATTCATACTGGTGTAAGTGTAAATATTTGGTGTGTTGGCAACAAGTCTTTGGTGAGATTGCAAATTGAACCTCTGCTTGGGAGGAGGGACGCCTTTCCTTTCTGACACGTGAGCTTTTTTGGAGGTTGGCTTGGAGGTAACGTGGTGATGAAGACTCCAATCTTCAGGCACTGGGCTCGGTGACCCTGGTGGTCCATGCCAGCCCCATGTGGAAACCTGTGGTTGTCTTTAGTGATCCATTCTTTAGCCAGACACTCCCTTTCTCACCTTTCTCACAGACAGAGCAGTTGTTCTGGCAGTTCAGTGTGGTGAGGTTTCTTGAGGGACTCAGTGCTGGAGACTGACCCTGGGCTGTGCCAGTTTTTGGCTCCTGGCCACCTTCACCCACCCACTGTGCAGTATTCGGGCTCTTCCTCCCTGCAGGGTTTTGTGCTATCTTGAGGAAACTGCCCCAAATTTCTGGTGCTGAACATGACATTGCATCCAACTGCATCTGCTGTATTACCTGCCCGGGAGGAGTTGGGGCTCCTCTGTTCCTCTCTTTAAAGACAGATTGTGTTTCACAGATTTTGGTTTGTGGGCTGAGCCTCACTCACGGCTGGCAAACAGAGTTGCCAAGTTTTGTCTTTCTTTTTATAGGAGGGGATGATTTTTTTTTTCAAATTGAAGATGCTTTATCCTTTTTTTATTTTGTGTTTACAAAGAAAAAAAAAAAAATCAGCGCTAACCTTAGCTGTTCAACTGACTTTAAACTTGCTTTGGGATTGTTCTTTTTAGAAGAAATTATGCAACTTTTTAGGGGTACACGCCTGTCCCCCCTCCCAGGGAGAAGATGCAGCACCTTCCAGGCTGTACCTGTAGTGAAGTCTGTACCTTCAGGAGGCTGCTGAGACACAGAGCAGATGCCAAAAAGCCCCGAACTCGTCCCGTTCTGTGTGCAGCTGAGGTGGAGCCAGTGCTTTAATGCTCCTTCCACCCACCTCAGAAGTTTCCAGCAGCAGCAGCAGCATTTCCCTGGCTCTGCTCAGATCCGTGTTTTGGAGCCGGCACAGCGCTCACAAAGCTGTCGTGTTGCAAAGGTCTCCCTTTTAAATCTCATATAAATAATACCTTAAATTTGTTTTCCCAAAAGAAAAGTACCTGTGCTGTTCTCGCTAAGTCAACCCAGCTCAGACATTTTTCTTACCCACAGAAGAATAACCTGGGATTCCCTGACAGGGCAGAGACAGTCGAGTTCAGTTTGCAATGTGGACATTTTTGCTAATTGTGATGTATGGCAGTGGGGCTGATTTGTAATACAAATGTTATTTAATCTGTCTGTATTTTGATACTTGAATTTCCTTTTATTTCCTGTATATACAATTGTTAATCTGTTCAAATTTGTCTGAATTTTAAACATCTTGTGGTACCAAACATAACCAATCTGTGCAACAAACATAGACTGACCTCACTACAACAAGGCGAGATTGTAAATATTCCTGGGCTTCCAGCAGTCGTTTTGTTGTTTTCATAATTGTACAACTTAGAACAGACCGAATTAATAAACAACCTTAGACACACGTGTGTGCTCTTGTGTGTGGCCCCAGTGTTGTGCCCGAGTCCTGCTGGGGGTCTGTGTCAAAGCAGGGCAGTTCTCATCCTGCAGGCACTGGCTGCGGGGGTTTGGGAGCTTTGGTTGGAGCTGTTTTTTTCTGCAGCCAGTCATAATGACCCAAACATTGAATATTATTATTTTGAGTCTAATTTATGCGTAAAATCACATCCAAATGTTCTGTTAAAGACAGCACGAGGGTCTGCAGGCATTGTGGGTGTATTGTACACGTGATGGAGGGTTAGAAAAGCACGTTTTTACCCCCACTGAAGTACATCTGCAAGGACTGTGTCCCTGGGGGCTCTCATGCACTGGGGATAGGCACTGAAACCCTTTTTTGCAGCATGGCAGCGAGTGGTTCCTGTGACACCAGTACCCTTTTGGGCAACCATGGTTCAGAACATTCACCCAGCAAAGACCTGGGGCTTGCCAGGAACTAGGACATTTCAGTATGTAAAATTAGAGCAAGAAATCCAGACATTTAAATACAGGTTAAAGTTCAGATTTTCGTGTCAAGTAAAATCTGACTGATGTGAAATGCTAAATACACCAGGGATTGCTAAATTTATACCTTATGTTCCATTTCTAATAGCAAGGCAAGTCAGGTTTCCAGGCTGACATGAAATACACTGAGCTGCTTTAATGGTTTGAAGCACCATGAGGTTTTATCCCTCACAGCCACAGCCCTGGCTGGGGCTGACACCTCAGCAGAGGTTACAGGCCCCGGGCAGAATCTGAGTTTTTAACTGAGTTAAAAAGGCTGATCTGCACTGCAGTTCACTGAGCTCCACAGCCCCTTGCCTTCCCCACCAAATAGTGACAGGTTTTTGAGGAAGGAAGACTGCTGCTTTTTCTAGTTGAGAGGTTTATTCAGATCCTGACGTGCCAAGGGTTATCTCCTGCTGGCCTCGGTGGAGTTGGATGAATTTTTACAAGCTGAGGCAAGATCTGAGAAACTGGAGGAGAATGGATTCCACCCCTGCCTGGTACGTGGAGAATGTGATCAGAAATAATCCAGCTTGCAGCTGGGAGATGTTCCTTCCTGAGAATTCCCAAACTCTTGCCTGTTGTTGATTGCACTCCCAAACCTGCACCCAACTTCCAGCAGCTCCTCCTGAATGGAACCGAGGCCCCTTGGGAAATCTTTTTGAGAATATTGTCCATCAAGGAAAATTAAAAGGCTGAGGAGGGAATGAATCCACTGCCCTGTAGGGAAGGAAAGTATGAAAACAAAAAATAATTGGTAAATCAACAGAAATCTGTGAGAGAAGCTTCCTCAGGCAGCCAGGAGCAGATTAGGGGCAGCCCTGTTACAGGAGGTTGCTGTAGGAACCAGGAACTCCCTGGAGGGATGCAGATAGAGCAGCATCCAGCACAGGAACCCAGGTGACCGTGTGGCACCTGAGAGCACTTCAGGATCAGGTGTACTCCCCTTGCTTTCTCTTTGTCCAACATCCAGTTCCTTTCATGCAGGAAAAAGCCACATCAGTGACTTGTGGTGTGCAGGGGACAAAGTCTGGCCAGATCCTTCTGCAGAAGGTGCAGAGACTGTGTCAGAGAGCTCTTGAGCTGAGACACCAACACCTCAGAGGAGAGCTCCTCTGCAGAGTCTGCTTTGTTCGTGTCAGTCACAGCTTACACAGCTGGAGCCTCTAAATCTTTCCATATTAGTGACTCATACCTGACACTCATCAGATTTAAGACCTTCTTAGTAAATCGTGAAGCAGTGAATAAATAAAACAGGCTCCAACTTTTTTTGCTTATTCCAAGAGCTATCTTATTTTCTTGGTACTTCTTCAGTCAGACCCAAACCCCCTCCATCCCCATTCTCACACATTTTTTGATATGAGACAGAGAAAAGCCAAGCCTGAATATAAAGATACATATTTATATTTATATTTATATTTATATTTATATTTATATTTATATTTATATTTATATTTATATTTATATTTATACACACGCAGACCTGTGTGGGAGAAGCCGATCCCTGGCAGTCCAAAGTCGCTCCAAGGACAATTTCATGCACAATGGTCAGTGTGGAAATGTCACCAGTGACCGCCCACAGCTGGTTCCGGGGAGAACCGGAGCAGGCCTGGCTGCAGAAAAGCAGGATAAAAGTAAGGGAAGGAGCCTCGAGAGGAAAAGGGGGTTAAAAGCATTTACTGAGCAGCTTTTGAGTAAAAACGTGCACGTTTGTGTACAGACAAATCACCTCGCCAGCTGCGGCCGTGAGGGGACCCGCCTCCCTCTCGTCCCCGCGATCCCCGGCGCGGGGCTGACCCCTAGTGCCGGCCTGAATGAACAGCGGGCACTGAGGGAAAGAACACCGGGCACTGAGGGAATGAACAGCGGGCACTGAGGGAATGAACACCGGGCACTGCCCTCGGCCGCTGCCCGCACCCCGGGGTCCCGCGCCCACCACCCCCAAAGCCGCCTTCGGGCCCGGCGGGCCGGGACTCCCCCGGACCGCGGAGCACGGCACCCCCCTGCTCCGCCAATGGGCCGCGCCAGGCGCCGTGTCGAGGCGGCGCGGAGGGGCGCTCCCATTACGGGCGGAGGGGGGAGAGAGAGGGGGGCCGGTGTGAGGCGTGTGAGGCGCCGCGCTGAGGGGCGGCAGCGGCGGCGAGAGCCGGGGGCGGCCCGGGCTCTGCCATCGCACCCGGCCCTGCCATCGCACCCGGCCCTGCCATCGCACCCGGCCCTGCCATCGCATCCCAGCCCTGCCATCGCACCCGGCCCTGCCATCGCATCCCAGCCCTGCCATCGCACCCGGCCCTGCCATCGCACCCAGCCCTGCCATCGTACCCGGCCCTGCCGTCGCATCCCAGCCCTGCCATAGCACCCGGCCCTGCCATCGTATCCCAGCCCTGCCATCGCATCCCAGCCCTGCCACCGCACCCGGCCATCCCGACCCAGCTGTGAGGGCCGCCCGGAGCTGTCGGGGAGCGGCAGCGGGAGCTGCAGGGAGCGCTGCTGGCCGTGCAGCCGCCGCACCATCCTTCCTCCTCCCTCGTTCCTCAGAGCTTGTCCCTTTTCCTTTCCGGTGGGCCCAGAAGGGAGGGCTTGGCTCCGGTCACCTGCTGTAAACTCTCCTGCACTTCTCTGGGATTGGGGTTAAACCTTCCAAAGGGCAAACCCCCAAACGCTGGGATGAGGCTCCTTGTGTGCCAATAAACAATTCGCCTTTTTTCTCCCTCCTAGCATTTTTCCCCCCTCTTAATTTATTTCCTCCACATCCATGACAGCTGCCTGCCGGCACTGCAGCACTGAGAGATTACAGAGCCCTCAGGGCCACAGGGCAGGGACAGGGGATGGGAATGGGATGGGGATGGGGATGGGGATGGGGATGGGGATGGGGATGGGGATGGGGATGGGGATGGGGATGGGGATGGGGATGGGGATGGGGATGGGGATGGGGATGGGGATGGGGATGGGGATGGGGATGGGGATGGGGATGGGGATGGGGATGGGGATGGGGATGGGGATGGGGATGGGGATGGGGATGGGGATGGGGATGGGGATGGGGATGGGGATGGGGATGGGGATGGGGATGGGGATGGGGATGGGGATGGGGATGGGGATGGGGATGGGGATGGGGATGGGGATGGGGATGGGGATGGGGATGGGGATGGGGATGGGGATGGGGATGGGGATGGGGATGGGGATGGGGATGGGGATGGGGATGGGGATGGGGATGGGGATGGGGAGGGGGATGGGATGGGATGGGGATGGGGCGGCTGCTCAGAACCGTGGGGACAGCTTGTGAGTGGGAAAGCAACTGGGCACGAGAAACAAAACCAGTAAAGCTCATCGTGAGACCTGCCTGGCCCAAATCCCACCCAGGAGTTTCCCTCGGTGCTCCTTGTGCATTTTGTGCAGTGCCAGACCCAGCTCCTGCCCTTTTCTGATCCTTACCTTCGCGTGAGGAAGCTGAGGATGGGGAAATAGCATTTATAGAGAGCAGAACAACACAGCTCCTGAGGGGACTGCACTTTCCTCTTGTCTCTGTTTCAGAGCTTGGCCCGTTGCTTCCAACATATAAATCCTGATCCCAGAGGAGGCAATTGTATTTAAATATATATGCATTTCCCCTGCATTAATTTCCTTTCCCATGTGACTGGTGACATGAAGGATTGTAACAGAAGAATGTATTTTTAATGCATTTCCTGCAGATTTCTGCAAGGCAATCTAATTCCTGAGTGGGTTTAACTTGCCACAAAGGCAGAGGACCTCAGGAGCACTGGTAATTGGTCTGGGTGGGTTCTTTTAATCTACTGTTTTAATGTGCTCCATCCATCTCTCTGATTAGATTAATCTCATTTATTTTAGCCAAGCCATCTAGCTGAAATCCCAACAGAGGAAACTGGGATTTTGAGTCTTTCAGGGTGAGCGCTGGGAGTGTTAGGCAGCGAACTCCACAGGGAGATTTCCATTTTGCCCTTTTGTCACGTCAGAAATGTGTAACCCTGGTGATCACACTGAAGGGACCGTTTGGGCTGTGAATCTGCCTCGTCCATGAGGGGCTGTGGAGAGCCCACGCAAGCTCCTCTGCCCTGCTTGAAGCAACTTCCCTAAGAAATTAAACCCAGCCTGGTGCAGAGGGCTCAGCTTTCCAAGAAGGCTCCCATTTTCCTGGCAGGAGCAGAGGGAGCTCCACGGCTGGACCTTCCTCACCTGTGGAATGGCCACGCTTTTGCAGCCCCACCGTCGTGACCGTGCTGGGCGCGGCGAGGGGGAGAGCCTGCCAGTGCAAACAGAAATACCTTCCCCGTGGAAGGGGAAATGGATTTTTTGTTTAAAAGATGGCAATGTTTTTCCAAGCCTGATGAATATGAAAGTCCCCATTTAAAGGAGTCGAACCAGTGGAGAAGCTGGTCACTGTTTGCACGCCCACGCGCCGACAGAGGAGGTGAAAGCAAACTTCCTGGTGTATCCCGATCCAAATCACCTGGGAGCGAGGCACAGTGCCCCGAGCTGTGAGCTGCTGTGCTGAGCAGCTGCAGAAAGCTCTCTGTGAAACAGCAAACCCCATCCCAACAGGAGAGGCAGAGCCCTGCTGGTGTCACAACCCTCACTTCCAAAACGCGAGGCAACTTGGAGCTTAGCTGCATCTGTGGCTGTTGGAAATTGGCCTTACAGGGGGAAGGCAATGAGGGTGGAGGGCAGAAAGTGTTAGCAGGTGTTTTGGGAGGGTGTGGAGGGGAGAGCAGGGAAGACTGGAGTTTTCCTCTGCCCAGTCCTCCAGGAAAGCTATTTTTGCAGGAGCTCCTGGGCGCCAGACAAGGTTTGGATTGTTCCCGTGCTGGATGCTGGTGCAAATACGTGGGCAGACAGCTGGATCCTGAGGAGCTCCCAGTGTCCCAGCAGGCGTGTGAAGGGTTATTTTACACCTTGTCCAGGTGAGAGGATGTCTTGGTGTCAGGTTTGCCATGGTCCCTGATTTTGGTTGGGAGTGCTCTGGAGAAGTGAGTGCCTGCTGCAGTGCTGCTCTGCAGGGGCATGCAAGGTGTGTGTGTGCCCATGACACACCACGTGCTCCACCAGCAGCTATGGTATCTGTCAATTCCCTACTCCTCAGGTGGTGCATGACCTTTCCTGTGAGACATTCCATCTCTGGCTGTTGCCACCTCAGTCACAGTGGATGTGTCTGAGATACAGGGAGCAGCCACTTGGAGCAAACCACCCCTTGTCCTGTCCAGCCTCCTGTGGGCAGTGCCCGGTCTCGGGGTGTTCCAGACCAATCTGTCATCTGTGTGTTTAGGGCATGGCTTGGTACTGGGTAAACTGAGGCTTGGAGGGGTTTGGCTCATGGTCACACAGGCAGCCTGACCACAGCCCAAACATTGTGCCTGACTGGGAGTTGTGCATGGAGCTGGGGAGCTCTCGTGCCATCTCACCCCCTTGGACACCCCCACACCCAAAATTGGGTTTGGGCTCCCCGTGCAAAGCACTGGGTTGCTGTTGGTGCCGCTGGCTCTGGATAATCTTTGTATTTGCTGACTTGACTAAATTGTGGCTTGGTGGAGAGCTCGACTCTGGGGGAAGCTGAAGGTACAGGGAGGCCCAAACCACACACAGCGCTCGGGGAGGAATTGTGATCCAAAAAAAAAAAAAGTTCAAAGGTGTTTTTGGCTTAATGCGGTTTATCTAGATTGCTTTATGTTCGTTAATCTGTATTAACACAAATTCTCTTGGAATGGCTGCCTGGGGAAGGGTTTGCTCAGCTATTCTGACAAAGACAGACTTTTCCAAAAGTAAAATGTTTGAGCTGGGAAGAAAAAGCCAGGTCCTGTCTGGCATGAGTACATGGAAGCCTTGTGAGCAGAACAAGGCTGTTTCATCCCTGGCACCCACAGACACTAATGACTGATCAACTTCCCCCACTACCATGGAGGATTAATCCCCCTGTTCTTCCTGGGGTGATGTGAACCCCTTTTCCAGCTGGCGTGCCAGAGCGGATGGCACAATTAGTTAGTGAATTTCAAGGTAAATTGGAGGTCAAGCCCAGATTTGAGGGTGGTGGTGGGTGTGAGCGTGACCCAGGGAGCCATGTGATGTGGGTGACGTCCTGGAGAGGCAGGTGATCTCCCTGTCCTCTCCTTTCCCCAGGGCTGGGATTAGGAGAGATTTTACAGCTGAGTGACCAGCCTCATGGTGAGGATTGGTTCACAATGGCTCAGCCCCCAGCCCCTTATCAAGGAAACTTCTAGGTCTTGTATGGCCAAGCTGGGCATCAGCAGAGCAGTTTGTTCCTGTCCCTGGGAGGCACCACCTCTTTGCATCCATAGGGACTTCTCACCTTGAGAACAGGCAGAGAAACAGCCAGAGAAACCTGGAACTTGTGGAGATGGATGGCAAAGCCCAGTGCTTTGGAGAGGGTTATCTAATGCTTGAACCTTCACCTGTCATCTGAGTGGACTTCTTGCTCTTCAGAAGCCATGCAGCCTTGGGCAGGTCCTTGCACCAGATCCCACCTCTTCCCACCAGCTGCCTGCGATCAGGATTGCTTGGGTGCCACAGGGCTGGAGACCTCTTGGAGACCAGTGGATCAGCTCCACGAAGGGCCCAGCTCCAGCTCCCAGCAGCCAGGAGCAGCAGCAGGCAAGCAAAGCATTCCTGCAGAGCTGGGATGGGAGTTGTAAGCAGGACCTGGGGCCTGCCCCAAACCCAGGGGACTCCCTCCTCCCCCTGCCCGTGCAAACACCAGATTAACAATTTATTTGACATGTTGCGGCTGGTTAGTTCTTCACCCGCTCCCCTGATCAGAGGGAATAAGTGTTGCAGTGTGCAATAATGTTCATTTCAGGTGAGGGTAAATATAGAAAGGAAAACCTGCTGAGAGCAAGCCATTTATTCCTGAGTTTGGAAGCCTCTGCTCATAAACAGTCAGTCATGCCCATTTGGAAAATCCCAGTGTGGTTTTCTTGGCCATCCTAGAAGAACATTTACTTTCCTGTAGGTTAAGAAGTCCGTTTTAAATAAAAAAAATAATGTCATCTCACTTCCAGCTGCCCTCGGGTGTTTAGGGCTTGTTGACACACTAAGGCCGCTCTGTTCTCATGCAAAAATGGTCTGATGCAGGAATTAGGAAGGAGATCCTGCAGGGCTTCCCCAGCTGGTTGAGCTGTCGGCCCCTTGTTCTTTGGGTTCTCCTTGTTCCCTTTGGGATTTTATCAGATGTTTTAGCCATGTGTAGGGTTAAAACCCCCCCAGCTTTTGGGGGTGTGGATTCAGGGGTGCCCTGAGAGCCCCGTGCACGGGGAGGCTGGGGTAGAGGGATGAGCTCATGCTGGACCAGAAAAACTCTGAGGGTTTTTGGGAGAGCGTGCCAAGGGCAACAAGACAGTGAGGGCTGCAGGAGCATCCCTCAAACGAGCCAGCAGCCATGGTCAGCCCATGGTGACCTGCTGCAGCACGGCAAAGACACCCCAAAGCAGTGCTGTAGGAGGAGGCTGAGGAAGGTGGGGAGCCCCTGGCACAGCCAAGCTCTGCCTCTCTCCTCCATCCCAAAAGTGGCACCGAGGAGCTGTGCGGGAGAGCAAAGCGGCCGGTTTGAGTTGGACTGTCTGCTCCACAGCTGGCACCAGCCAGCTCCCTCCTCTGGAGTGTTCTGCAGTCAGTAAGGGTCTCTCCACTGTCTGCTCCACAGCTGGCACCAGCCAGCTCCCTCCTCTGCAGTCAGTAAGGGTCTCTCCGTGTTTTCTGACAGGCTCTGGATTTGGCTCTTGCCTTGGTTTCCAAAGGCAAGAGGCAGTTAAGTCTCTTGGAAGAATGAATTAATTAGCAAATGCCTTTGGTCAGGTCAGTGCCCTGAGCAGTGTGCCCGTGCCTCAGCGCCAGGTACAGGCTCAGAGAGGCTGCTCTTACCTCACATATTTCCAGAGCTCTACATGCATCATCTCACAAAAAAGAAAGGGAAAAAGCCTCCCCCGGAACGCAGTATTGACTTTAATGGTGGCATTTGTGTAAGCAACAAAATATTGACGCAGTTGGCTGGGGTCTGCCCGGGGCTTCTGGAAATAAACTGCTGCCTTGTTAAATTGTAGATGGAAATGCAAGTGGGAAAATGACTGACATCTTACACAAGGCGGGCAAATAAAACCGCTGCTTTACTACGGCATGAAAAAACTCAGGAATTAATAGGTCTCCTTCTGCTCCAGGGTGTTGGATTTATCCCCAAGTAAGATCCATAAACTATTTTAAGGAGAGAAGTGCTACTTTTAAACATGTGTGTCTGGGTCCTGGAGTTCCCGTGGTGTCACAGTTAACCCCTGCCTTGTCAGGGGCAGCAGAGCAGCCCCCCAGAGCCCCCCCAGCCCACCACAGCCCTGTTCCTTGAGGCAGCATTCTTGCCAGTGCACAAACACATCAACACCTGATAAATGATGAGGTTACTTACAAAGGATGTTTTCCTACGATGTGTTCCCACAGCTTTTGTCAGAAATGTGTTCAGGCCTCGACCTGGGCTCTGAGCTTGATTTTACCAGTGTGGGACATAAAATGTATTTTAAAAACCCCACCTGCTCCAAAGCTGTGTCTGACTCAAAGCAGATGCACTGAGCATTGCTGAGTCCATCTGGGGTGTGGCCCAGCACACCCCAAAAGACTCCTTTTGACTTCAGTAGCTGAAGACCTTTTATCATCTTCTATGGGAAATGTGATTAACAGAGCTGTAGAGAGTGATACATCACTTTCCTTTCTACCCAAAGCCCCTTCCTTCTCCACCCACATCCTGATGATCTCCCAGCTGACGTACATGTGCTCGTGGAAAAGTAGGATGTGATAAAAGCTGTGTTCCAGTGGCACAGGGTCCGACTCACCGGCAGCAGCGACACCAGTGTAATTATACACGCTCCCGTCCGATCTCCCAGTAATTATTCTGGAATAAAAGCCTGCCTATTTCTGTAAGACCTTATGTCACTTGGAAAGCTGTTATAAATTCAGCTGGAAAAAGGGACCCTTATTCTGGGATAAGTGTGGTTAGTGGTTAACTGGGAACGGGGCTATTCCTGGCGTTGCCATCGAGCTTCCCGGTGACGCCGGGGTAAGTCACTTCACCTCAGCGTGTGTCACCTTCTCCTGCTGCAAACTGGGAGTTACAAACAAGGGCTTTCGCAGGCAGCCTTTTGGGAAGCCCCACAACTCTGGAAAAAAGGTGTCACAGGGTGCCAGGCAGTCATTTTGTGGGACCTGGTGCTTTTTTACTCACCTTGGAGGCATCTGGATCAAACTGTAGGCTGGGGAAATGAGGGACGAGTGTTGGGGACCGGCTGAGCCGCGTGAGCCTGGGCTGTTGGCGTGTTACTGGGAATACTGTGTTTTCCTCTCGGTTTTTAAAAATAGTCTATTCTGTTCCAAGTTGTAGACCACAGCCCTCGCTGGGGCATTGAAATGTCTGGGCTGCTGTTTTCTCGAGCCAGCACCTTCCAGTGTTCAGGGTTGGGATGCGATGCCAGCATCCATCCCCTCAACTGCTGGGTCCAGCAAAGATGGGGGGTCCTGCCCTGGACTGGCAGCATTCTGGTTCTCATGGACAGGAGGAAAAGGGAAATCTGGTCCACTCTTCTCCCTGCAGCATCCCTGCCTGGTTCAATAGCTGCTTCTGCAAGCCCTAAGGGCCTCGGGGACTTTTGCTTCTCAGCAGCTTCTTGTGCAGCCTCAGAAACTGCTTTTGGCTCAGCATCACACAAGCACACACAGCTGAAGATGCAGCTCGTTCCTTGCACATGGCATTAAATCCATGCTCGAGGTGGGGAGAATCCTCTCAGAGGCTTTTATCATTTGCACAGACAGTGCAGGCTGGCTCACAGCCAGAATCCATCTGCTTGCCAAAGCGGGTGCTGCCCACGGAGCAGCAGGACCAAGGTGCTGATGCCAAGAGGTGCAGGCAGAGCCTGCCCTGGCGCGTTCCCACGGCCTCTGTCCCTGCGCAGGCACCGCAGTGGGGCTCACTGCCGCTCGGAGTTGGGCTGGAGCCAAGGAGGCAGAGGGGAAAAAGCCTTTTACAGTCCATTAGTGCTCCCCAGAGCCGTTCAGCCCCTCTCGTCGTAAAAGTGGTGGAAGCCACAGAAACATCACGGCTGGTCTGCAGAAGATGCTGGTCTGCAGGAGATGCTGGTCTGCAGAAGATGCCAGCCCACCTCCCGGCTCCGTGTCCCTTCCCAGGGGCTTCACCGAAGCCGCTGGCCCTCGCGGCAGTTCGGCTGCTGGAATTCCCTCTGGGAACCAGCTGGCAAAGGGCTGGTTCCCTGTCCATCCCGAGCTCCCCCCGGGCAAAATGTACATGGGAGGGTTCCAAGTGCAAATGTGTGTGTGCTAATGGGAACTGAATTGCCTCTTGCCCCGCAGCCTTGCAGCTTGAGGAAAACAAGGCAGGGGCTAGGAATGACCTCATATCGCCTCCCAGGGAATGTTTTGCCAGATGAAGGGGGGAGAGGCAGCATCAAGACAGCACAATGTATGTATCTCTCTCCCTGTGTAAACATCTCTGTAGCTGCAGAAACCTCTTAAAACCCCGAATGAGAGGAGAACAGCTGCTTTGATCTGTGGATGTGGTTGTTGTTTTCTGAGTGCAGATCCGTTCTTTTTTTAATTTTGCTTCAAATTAAAAAAATGCCTGTTGTGATCTTTTGCTTTTATTTCTTGGCGAGGGACCGGAGAGTGGTGCAGTAAATTTTCATGACTCCCCATGTAACCGTTTCAGCATGGCTGACAATTCCTCGCCGGCTCTTCAGCACCGCAGCACAATGGGCCGAATCTTCTGGCCCTACATGAAGCCAAAGCAAATGGATTTTGCCCAGAAGTGCACAACGGGGAGTGGAGGCAGCAGGGAGGAGAGTCCTGCCACCTCCTTCCCCGCCACACACACACACACACACACTCACAAGGCTCAGGCTGGCGGGGTTGTCCCAATGCCTGTGGAGGGTTTTGGAGTCAGCTCCCGGGCACGGATCCATGCCAGCCCTATGTGGCAGCAACAGGAGCTGGTGAGGAGCCATGGGCCGAAGCGCTGGGGTGTCCTGCAGGTGATGTCAGTGTGACTCGTGGCACTCTCTCCAGACTCCCTGTGTGATGTCAGGAATCCCCATCTGCCCGACTTTCCCCTTGGGGCACGGCCCTGTGCTTGGAGGGCCACCAAAGCATGCGCAGCCCTGCCACCACCACTGGCCCTTTGGCCACTGGAGCGGGCAGCATGCTTTGGGAAGATTACACAGCTTTTCTGGGAATTCCTGGACATCAGCAGTTCCCTCCAACCCCACTGCTTCGCTGTGGTGCTTCATAACCCCGTTGGAGGAGCGAGACATGGGGATCAGCCTCCTGGCTCCTGTGGCATCACCCACCCCCCAGCAAGGTACTGGTTTAACTGGGAGTGCTTGGCTGGAGACCTGTCCCCACTGAGGCAGTCTGGGCATGAGAGAGGAGTTTCTTCATTCCCCCAGTGCTGTCACATGGCTGCTCGGTGTTTTGGCGTTTTAATTACACACGGTCCTGTGTATTTAAGGCTGGTTTATGGGTGTTTATACTAATGCGTAAACCTGCAATTTAGAAGCTCAGTTATAAATCAACATTGCTGAAGGTCTTGTCCCTCGTGCCGTGAGATCGGTCTCCAGATTTAGAAGATAGGTTAGAAGGAAAAAAAGGAGGACTGTTTAGTGTTCCTCTGGTTATGATGATAAAGGATCACAGGATGGGGTGCGAGGTGCGGTTGCCGGGCGCAGAGATCCGCCAGCGTAACCCAGAGCAGAGTTTCCATTTTAACTCTGCTCTTATGAGTCTCTGCCATAAGAGACTTGTGTTTCTGCAGCGAATTCCAGCCCAGAAAGACAAGCAGTGCCACAGCTGCTGATGTGATATTCACAGGAGGGTGGTGGCACCCCACTGGTGATGTCTTCAGATCAGGATGTGGGCTGCAGTGGCCAGAGCCCCGTCCCACTCAGCACCTCAGGGGAGGAGCTTTTGTACCCAGGAGCTCCTGGCACAGACTGGAGCTGGCTTCCTCCAGCAGCAGTGCCCAGGGGGATGGCACTGGTGGCTCGTGGTCCTCTCCCAACACATCCTAAGGGCAACACCTCCACATTCATATTTTTATGTACAACATTTTTTTACAGCTTTAAGAATTATTTGTGCACCTTTGTCCCTTACCAGCTGCCGTGGAGCCTGGCTGTGCCAGGGCTGGGTTTGGGTTACTGTGTGCTCCTGGAAACCCCCTCCCAAAGGGAAGGTCCCTGAGCCATGAGGGCAGCACAGGGAGGGGATGTCTTTGTAGGGAAAGACCCAGGGATTCCTCAGCATCCTCCTGTCCAGCTGCAGTCCCTCCTCTCTGCCATGGGTGCTTTGGCTTAGCTGGACATTTCCCACTGCCTCCAGCCCACTTTGTCAATCTTTAGGGGTTATTAGGACGAAAGGGGGTTCAGGAGGGTGCAGGGGCAGCACAGTGGGCTGGGAGGGAGCCCACGGGCAGGGTGACCCTGTGGGCACAATGACCACTGGGGCTGTCAGGTGGAATCACTGCACACCTTCCTCCCATCCCGCTCCTGGCTCCAGCCTTAATCTCCCGCTGCAGTTTCCTGGCTGGCGATGCCTCTCCTGGCTCAGGGAGCAGGAACACCCCGGAAGAGAGATGGTGCCAGCAGCTCCCAGCACCAGGCTGGTCACGGGGTGGGGCAGGGGTCCCCCTGCCTCCCTGGGGTGCCCCCAGCTCCAGGGGCCGGGCTGTGAGAAGGTCCCGCAAGCAAACAAAAAAACACCGAACATTTCAGCAAGGTCTTTTTCTTCCCCCTCCACCCTCATTTCCAGTCCTCCTCCCACCTCCCAGGGCAGCCAGCAGAGCTGCTCTCCGGCCCTGTTTCCCCCTGCCCAGCACCCCAAGACTCTCCAAAAGCCACCAAGCCCAGTGGGGTCGTGCCATCTGCAAACTCTCGGGTTTTTTAATTATATCTATTTTTTTTCCTTGTCCTTTTCTTTCCCACCCCTTGCCTTTTCCCATGCCATACGCCTCCCCCTGGCCCCCCTCCCCTTGCCACCACCCCAAGCCCTCGGCTGGCTGAGGGGCTGTGAGGTGCGGGGTGGGTCTGGGGGTTGCGGGGGGCTTTGCATTGATGCATTGATCGCCCATGGTCTCCGCCTGACCTCCCTGCTCCCAGGGAAGCAGTCTCCATGGCTACTGGCCCTTCTCCTTCAGCGCAGACTGTAAATTCCTGCAGGCAAAGCCCAGCCTTGGGGGTGCGAGGGGGGGAGCCGTGAAGGAGTAACCAAAGCCAAATAGAAAGAAAGAAAGAAAGGCTGGGAGAGAGAAAAAGGGCGTTGCTTGGATGGGGCTCTCCTTTCCACTCCCCTTTCCCAGGTCCCCAGCACCAGGGCAAGGCGCCTGCTTCCCCCCTCCAGCACTGCTGCTCCTGCTCCTGCTGCTGCTGCTCTTGCAAAACTGGAATTGGCTGGGATTATTTAAGGGAAAAAAAAGGAGGAGAAGGGATCAGAGCAGCCGCCAGAGAGAGGGCGATAGAGTCCACTTTCCTCCAACTGCCCTGGGTCTCCCTCCCTCGCTCTCTCCTCTTCAGCAACACCAAGAGCCCCAAACTGAACCCAGAGCAGCTTTTTCCATCAGTTCAGTTCCCTTCCCTCCCTCTGTCTCACACACGGCAAGGAGAGAGCCCCTTCCTCCCTTTGATTTTCCTTCGCATGCTCAGCCCCTTGTTTCCTTTAAAGCACTAGAAATCCCCCTTCTTGCCCCCGCTCCTCCCTGCAGACTGGGATTGCAATGGGAGCTTTGCAGATTGCTGGATTTTCCATCCTTTTCTTTCTCCTCCACTCTGGAAACACGCTGGCAAATAAAGCCAGTCAAGGTAAGAGAAAATCTTCCCTGCTCGAAGGTTTGCTGTTTGATGTGTGGATTGGGCAGCCGGATCTCCTCGTTAGAGCTGGGGTTTAAGTGCAGGCTGGAGAAGGCAGCAGCAGTAACAACAAACAGTGGAGGGGATTTTAAATGTCGCTAGCAGATATTCTCGCCTACTGCCTTGGAACTGGGGTTGGGTTTGTAAACTCTTTGATGAGTTGCGTTTCTTAGACTTTAGTTCTTTTGGTTTGGACTCTTTATCTGAAGGCAGGGGGTGCAGGGGCAAAAAATTGGGGTGGGCAAACAAGTCTGCATCCATCACAGGCAAAATGTGGCTGTTTGGAGAGGCTTGGGGGGCTCTGCTGGTTTTGTGTCTGCGAGATGGGGCTACCACGGCAGCAGTGTGGGCGAGGAGGCTGCTCCGGGCTGGGCTGGAGGGCAGGGATGGCGGAGCAGGCGTTGATAACGCCGGGAGGCTGCGTCTGTGCTCGGGGACTTCACATCGGCACGGGGGAATCTCACATGTTGGGAAACTTCAGGTAGCTGAGCACAGCTAAGCCTGAAAATTAAGGGAGCTCTTTCCCTATCTCGTGGTAAGAGAGGCATGTCCCATCCTTATCAACTTTGGGCTTTTCTGTTTCACAACTCCCGTATTGAGGCAGAGCCTCCCCTTCCCAGACGTACACACGGAGCTTTATGTATGGTCTATCTATACCTTGGCTTTTCTACAGCACCTCTATATTTAGCTCAGATTTTTTTCTATACACGCGCGCCGGAGCGCGCGCCCACACGAGCACACACAGCCCTACACATGATCCTGCTGGCTGTCTCAAAGAGGGTTTTCTCCTTCATTCACCACTATCTGTGCAGTCTCTCGGGTTTTCTCTCTTTCTTTCCGTAGCATGTAAGGTTTCTCTGGCCGTGCCGTTGTGGCAGCTGCGGTGTTTGTGCGGACGGTGAGATTAAATAGCGTGTGAATGAACCTCGGAGCGCAGGCTACAACGAAAGATCTCTTGGAGGAGGGTTCCAGCCACGCGCATGGTTGCCCGAGCCCTGTCACCGACAAAGTTAGAAGGAATTTCAAGGCTATTGTCTTATCTGGCTCAAAGTGTTTCTAAAACAATAGGCGACTTCTCCGGAGGGCAGCCTGGGCAAGCAGGAGAGATTTTCCAGGGCAAAGGTTTGGTGAGAAGGCGTCCAGCTTCACATAAAGCTTTATGATTTAGGCACAGAAAGGAATGCTTAGGTTTTTATCCCCCCTCAAATTATCTTGAGTGTATGCATTGCTTTCATTTCTTATCATAATATTTATTTATTAAGGCCCTTTGGTTTCCAGTTCCATTTAAGCCTGAGCCAGAATTGCATTAAAATAGCAAAGTGAAATTCCATCGTGCAGAGACTTGACAGATCCCTTCAGGGAAGGAGAGGGGTGGAGTGGGGGTGGAGAGAGGTGAGCTCAATCCTGCGCCGGGGTTCATCGCGCCTGGGACAGCGCGGCTCCTCCCGGGTGCCCGGCTTGGAGAATTGATCCCTGAGGCTGCAGCTGGGGGGTTCTGCGGGCTGGGGAGGGGGAGGTGTCTGCAGAGAGGCAAAGCTTGGTGTCTGTGAGGCTGTGAGGACTCTGGGCAGGGGTGGGCCTGGTGCTGGTGGTCCTTTTTGGATGAGGCTGAACTCATGGGCTTCGTTAGGGCATCGCTGATGGCAGGTACAACATGTGCCTTTCCTCAGAACCTGCTGTCTCCTGGGTTTTCTGACGGTCACTGAGCTCTTTGAACCCGCTCTGTGTGCCTGGGTCATTTCTCAAAAGCATCAGGTGTGTGTGGCAGGTGACTCGCCAAGGATAGGGCACACATCACCCCAAAACCTTTGCCCTTTTGAGGGACAGCCGCCCTTGCCAGGTGACTCACGGGCTGGGAAGGGCTCCTCTCCCATCTGTCTTTTCTTGATGGGATAACATTGTGTCGTGGTCAGGCTTGCTGGCTCATTTCTTGTACTGAGTTACCCCAGAAAGTTTAGTCTGTGGGGAAGGAAGGATTTAGAGAGCTGGCTGCTGGGCCTGGAGGGTGTCTGCCAGTGGACCTGGCTGGCTGTGGAGTCAGCTTAGGGCTGGGGAAGCTTTCAAGAGGAGAACTGGCAGTATAAATCTAAATAACCATAGGGAGGCTCCTGACACACATTGACATCGGCGGTCCGCAGGCCAAGCTGCCCACGTGCTGCTGTGCCCACCACTCCTCTGGGTTTTGGGTAGATAATGTCACCCCCAGTCCTCTTGTCTGTCAGTCCAACCCACAGCCTTCCAGACAGAAGAGTTTGTCCTGACCTCCTGCTCTGGGTGGAGCACTGTGCTTACCTGCTGTCTGCCAGCATCGGTCCCTCCCTGATGCTGGGAGGACGGAGCCCAGGGCCTGGCAGCTCTGAGCCCTCCTGGGCAGTGCCAGCCCCTCTGGCAGCACCCTCATCGCTGGGAACACATCCCAGGATTTGCCACTTTCCCCTGCAGCTAATTACACATCCCCTGAGATGATGCTGTGCTGTGGGGCCAGGAGGGAGAGGCAGCATCTCGCCATCCCTGGGAGACCCCAGCACCCCGGTTTGCAGCTCCTGGCATTCCCACGACCCCAGTTCAGGGTCCTGGGTGGGATAAGAGCCTCAGCCCAGCCCACTGGCACTGGGTGGTTGATGGTGACACCAGCCCTCCTGGCCACTGTCCCATGTGCGCTGCGATGCACCTGCAAAGCCCACGCCGCCAGGGATTATTTTTCTGTATTTTTTTAAGGAGTCTAAAATTTTCCAATTGCAGCGTGGAGATGCTGTTTGATTCCCCTCCCACTGCAGCCAAACCTCCTCCCCCTTGGCCTCTGCCTTCCTACCTCTCCAGCATTCACAGTGTGTGACTGTTGTGCCTGTCCCCTCCGCCCCGCTGAAATATGAAATGTAAAACTGTAAACATTTCACATACACAGTTCAAAGGAGATCTTTGACTGAGGACGTCTAACATGCCTGTACCGAGATTAAAAAAGGGGAGGGGGTGGGTAGGAAGGAGGGAAGAAGAGTTTTTTTGTAACTGCCAGCTGGAGTATAAATATTCAGACACCTTGAGTCTTCCAGTGCCGATGTATTGCTCTCTCCAAACTGCTCAGGAGTTTGGGGGTTCTTGTCTTTTATTTTTATACAGGTTTTTTTCCTTCGCAGACAGCCACACCAGAGTACTCAGTTTAGGAAAATAGTATGCATGATTGACCTTAGCATTCACTTTCAAAATTCTAAGTCCCCTGAGAGGCTTTAGGAGAAGGCTGAGATGGCAAATAAAGTTTGCTCTGTCTGGCAGCACTGGAGGATGCCTGGCTGTGTTTTGGAGAGGCCGTGTCCCCGCTGGAGATCTTGAGATTGTTGCTCCCAGAGCAAAAAACAAACACATTTTTTAAGGCAAGGCTGGGTCAGTCCAACAAGTCAAAGGAACAACAACAGCAATGACAATTCCATGGGGAGATGAACAGGCTGCTGGTGTGGAGCACCAAACCCTCTGTGGGATTTGATGGAATTGGGTTGAAGTGACCAGGGTTGGCACGATGAGGTGGGATGGAGGTGGAGGGAACATTTCCTACCCAGGGAATGGTGGTGGAGCTGGGATCCATCAGGATGACCCGGGCTGCTGCAGAGGATGCACAGCTCAACCTGGCTCTGCCCTTATGGCAGTGGGAAGCATAAGTGAGGGGGATAAAAAAAACCCTTTTCTGGGTCATTAACAACTTTGGGGAAGCAGAACCCATGGTGAGGGTTGTAGGGCAGGGTCTGGGCATTGGGCAGGAGGGTCACCAGGCTGGGAATGGTCTCAGATCCTCGCTGTGACTTGTGGCTCCTCCTCCTTCTGTACTCCATCATTGCACAGGGCCAAGGGCTGGGGCTGCACCTCCTGTGTCCCACCCGCTTTTGGGAAAGCTGGGTGGATGTGCAGGGCACGGGGCTGTGCAGGGGTCTCCACTGCATGGTGAGATGCACACATCCCCTCTGAGCCATCCTGAGCACAGGTACCTGCCCAGGGACCCCCATCCTGGCAGCAGGACATCACCCAGCCCCTGAGTCAGGATCCCTGAGTGCAGATGACACTTCTTTAGCACGGAAGGCTGCCCTGCAGAGCATCCTCCTCCCTCTCCTGGCCCATATCCCCCCCCAGGGCCATGCCCTGAGCCAGTCCTGCTGTGGTGCAGCACGAGTCACCCCTGCAAGCTCCCTGGACGAACAAATGATTAATAAACTGCACCACAGTGTCTGAGGTGGTTATTAATACCCTGGTAAAAGGAGCTACTGAAGTTATAAAGCTTTAATTTGGCATTAAGGCCGAGTGGAAACTCCGCATGTCTGCCAACAGCTACACACACATCCCCATACAGACAGGCTGTTAATATATATGCCTATATAAAAACAAAGAATAAAATTAATTTGTAGAAAAAGCTGAAGCACTTGCAGGAGAGGGGAAAAAGGATAGTGGGTTTGTTTGTTTAGGATTTTTCAGGCCAGTTTTTGCTGTCCTGTCTCACCCCCCCTCCTCATATTTATTAGAACTTTTAGCCTAGGGCTAAAACCATCTTTTATTTTTTTTTTTTTAAACAACATAAGGAAGTGAGAAAAGAGCCTCAATCCAGGCTCTAAAAATATACGAGCTGTTGCTTTATGCCCCTCCTCGCTGTCGGGTGTGACACCGCAGGGCACAGAGGTGCCACAGCCCCTCTGCCCCCGGTGGGTGCGCGCCGCTCCCGGGGAGGTGGCGGTCCCCCCGCTTTTGGCACGCTCGAAATGGCAGTGGCGTTGAAACCGTCTGCCTCCGCTGCCTTTGAAATGGAGAATAAAGCTGCAGCTGGAGCGGAACGGGGCCCAACAGCCAGCGCTGGAAAATCCCACCCACAACGGAATAAAAAACATGGCCCGAGGCGCGGGGCGAGCGCCGCAACCTCCTGCCCTTCCCCGCAGCCCCCGGCCGTGGCCGAGCCGGGGATGCTGCTGCCCTCCGAGCAGCCCTGGTCGGCCCCAGGGAGATGTGGTCCCCAGCAAGACCCAACATCTTCAGGAAAACCAAATTCCCGGTGCAGAATTGCCGGTGCCCATCTGCGCCGCCCGGTTTGGGCTCCTTTCAGGCGGTTTAGGGTGAAAAACAGTGGGTTTTGATTATTTGTGGAAGGGAGAAGTGGAGGGGGTGTGAGGGTGCAGGTTTGCAGGGGGACTGGGAAACTCTCCAAAAAACCCACCGGGATTTGGGACCTTGAATGGAGCAGGACCCCTGGAGTAGGGGGACAAGCTGGGCACAACCCAGTGAGGAACTACTGAGGGCAGATAGGAGCAGGAGCATCAGTAAGGGTTTTTTATTTTTAAAAAAAAATTTAAATCTTCACTTGTGTTGGAGATGAACCCTCTCACATGGTGGCAGCAACTCAGAGCACCTGCAGTGAGGTCACAGGCAGCTTTTTGGATGGAGAAAATTCTGCAGGAAAAATGGGCTGGCCTGAGAGAAAACCTTCCCTTTCATGGGAAAATGCTGCTTGCATTGACAAAAATGCTAAAAATTGAGTTTTTCAGAGTGTTTTACTTTAATTCGCTACATCATTTCTGAAGGATATGGAGGAGCCAAAATTTCAGCATTCTAAAATTGGGATCTTTGCCAATCCCAGGATGGCTCCTGGAGTGCCCAAGAGGGTATTTATTCACTCTTCCCACAAACACACTTTTTGGGGTTTTTCTTTTTTTTTCTTTTCTTTTTTTTTTTTTTTTTTTTTTTTTAGAATCCTGTAACCTTTCAGAATGACTCTAGCTTTGGAAAAGTTAGAGTGGAAAACTGATAATGTTTTCTTTTGTACTTTCGCTGCTGTGTAATCTTTCCAAAGTTAGACAACTTTTGAAGTTACAGGATGGGAAAAAGGAAAAAAGATAGGAAAAAAAAGATGCTACACATGTATGAGTGTGCATTCAGTGCCTCATGCATGTTGTTCGTGGTCTTGAGTTTGAGAGTGCAGAAGGAAAAATAAATAGGAAATAAAATTCTCCCAAAAGTGAGATTCCTGGCAAAAGGCTGAGAAAGTTTCAATGATGTGATTTATGCCTGGTGGATGCTTCATGTTCTGAGCGTTTTGAGGGGAAGGAGATGGGGGTTGATGCATGGTCTGTACTCTTTGGTTCCCACCTGGGTGCCAGGGTGGGTGCCCGGGGTGCCAGACCTGAAACTGTCACCTGGCACCACGACTTGAAGCATCACAGGGTGATTTATAACTTTGGGGGAACACTTGAAGGGGACCAGGATCTGCAGATTCAGTAGACTTTGGGTCAGCATCAGCTTTGCTGCTGCTGAGTTCCCATGCCCATTGTGGCCAGCACTTGACATCCCCCCACATCCCTCTGCTCCAGTGCCAACACCTCCCAACACCCCTCTGGGAGCGCAGTGAGGGATGCAGGAGCTTGGGGTGAAGTCACTGGGATGCTGAACAGCCACATTCAGCTCCCCAGAGGGACAAGTGGCCCATGGGTGCCCTGGCACAGGCAGGGATTGATGCCACAGCACCGTGGTGCCATGGCTGCTGTAGGTGCCAGCCAGGAGCAGGGCCCTGGTCCCCGTGCAGTCCCTGACGTCCCCACCGTGGTGGGTCAGCCTCCAGCCGGTGATTAATGGCCCAAGGGAGGCCGTGGTGGCCGCGGGCCATGGCTAATGTCAAATAACAAATATGAATGCGGGCTGTAAATATTTATACAATGCGCAGGCACGTGCCGCCTCCCTGATGGAGGGACAAAGCTCTCCTCCTCCTCCTCCTCCTCCCGGGTGACTCACATCTCCCGGCAGAGCCGCCGGGGTGGCCGCCACAGGGCTGGGGTTCCCGCGGCCGTGGCCCCTGTCCCGCGGGGCTGCAGGGATGTTTTGGGTCCCTGGGGAGCTCCTGGAGCACTTCTGTTCTTGGGGCTGCTGATGAGCAGTATTTTAAAGGGAGATGAGAGCTTTGAAGCCTCACGCTCCTCCTGAGGGGGTACAGGGAAGCTGGAGGGACTCTCAGGTCACACTTCACCAGTGAGAAGCTTCCTATCCCCGTGGGAGGAGGTGGAGGCAAATCCCTCCAGGAGCAGGGCTGATGCTCCCCACGTGGAGATGGAGCCCAGGCTGCTCTGGGAGCCCTGCCCATACCTGGGGGCTGTGGGTGATGCTCAGCCCCACCTGCCCCTCAGCAGCCTGATCTCTGGGCACTGCAGTCACGGAGGGGATGCCCGCTTCAGGACACGCCACATCTCCCTGACTGCCAGAGCAGGGAAGGCAGTGAGAGCCAGCTGAACAGCCTTTTGCTCACAAACCTCCACTCCACGTGCTTGAGGCTTCTCCATTTCCCAAATACCATTAAAACCTCCATTCCCACAGCCTCCTGTCACAGCAAACCCTTGGGCATTGCTGCTTGAGGCCGTTGCCAGCATGTGGAGCTCTGCATGTGATGTCCTGGGTACCACAGCACTGCACCCCAGAGAACAGGGTTGAGGGGCAAAGGGGGATGGGGACGATGCAAATTTTGTACATATCCCCGTGGAAGCCTTGATGTTTTTTGCAGTTCTCCCTCCTGTTTCTCACTCCTGGCTCCCAGGTTTATTTAGTGTGGTCCCTGCTAATTCATGTACATTCCTTGGCACCTAAGAATAGAAAGTGATGATGATTATTTGGGTGCCTGGTCGGCTCAGGAAACAGCTAATTGGAGACAGAGACTTTTACCTCTGTCTGGGCTGGCTCCAGCCTGGACTAGGAGTGCTGGAGCAGCATTTCCTATCATCAGACACATGAAAGGGCCAGGGAGTCTCAGGGTGACATGTCCAAGAGGGGACACAGGTTGTGCTGTTTGGGAGTGGACCCAGTGATTCATCATGTCCAGAGCCCATCATCAGGGCTGGTTTAGGAGCCAGAGGCTGCTGGGATCCATCACCTGGGGTGGTGGCTCCTGTGGGGACACGGGTGGAGGTCCTACGCTCTCCCCTTTGCTCCCTCACCTGTCCTCTTGCAGATGTTGACGAGTGCGTGGAGGGCACCGACAACTGCCACATCGATGCCATCTGCCAGAACACCCCCAAGTCCTACAAGTGCATCTGCAAGTCTGGCTACACCGGGGATGGGAAGCACTGCAAAGGTAGGGACACGCCAGTGGCACAGCCAGAGTCCTGCTGGGTGACAGCCCCAGCAGCTCAGAGGCCAGCAGTGGCTCGTCAGCACTGGCCCATGCCAAACAGCCACTTGTTCACCCTGGCCCACTGTAAACCTTTTATTCCCCTTTTCTGCCCCAAATTCCTGGCCTGTTGACAGTGCATGGGGACAGAGAGGTCTCTGACTGTCCTTGCTGGTGATGCTGGCAGCCATTGTCCTGACATGGTTGGGTCACATGGAGCTTGTTTTAAACAAAGCTGGGCTTATTTTCCTGCAGGATTTCTGACCCTGAGGCTGCAGAAGTGTGTTAGCAGATAAAACACAAACTTAAAAATAAGACATAGAAACAGAGATATAGATGGTGTAGATATCAATTTAGATGTAGATATAGGTGTAAATCTAGATATTGATATAGGTGTAGGCATGTATCTATATATAGAAACAACTGAGTAGAGAATGGAAAGAAAATGGGCTCCTTGGGGCAGCAGCAGCAGAAAAGCAGGATTGGGGCAGGGGAAAAATTCCCAGCTGGAAGCAGGTTCAGGGTCAGGATGGGCCGAGTACAAATAGCAGAGGGATTAAAGTGCTCCAGGCACTGCAGGGCTTTGCCATGGAGACGGGGCTGCTCTGCCAGCACCCTGGGAAATCCCAGGAGGTTCCCAAGCGAAAGCTGTGAGACACTGGGCTAGCTGGGGCTCCAGCATCCAGACTGGGGAGAGTGGGGATGGTTTTGTAGACTCTGGAGGGATGCTGCAGGTGATAATGGAGCTGAGGACCTGCTGCTGGTATCGGCCGAGGGAGCAGAAGACGCCAGGGCACATTACCTAGATGGCAAAGATGCTGGAGCTGGGGAGCAGCACCCGTGGTGGGCAGCACCTAGGGCAGCCCTGCAGCTCTCCTGCCCTTCTCCTCCGCAGACGTTGACGAGTGTGAGCGGGAGGACAACGCGGGCTGCGTGCACGAGTGCGTCAACATCCCCGGCAACTACCGCTGCACCTGCTACGACGGCTTCCGCCTGGCACACGACGGCCACAACTGCCTAGGTGAGGCATGCCAGCCCCTGCAGCTCCTCAGCTGCTCCAGCACCTTAGCACCCACCTGCTGGCTTTCCTTGTTGGGCACTTCCCAGGACACAACGCCCCCAGATCTGCTGTAGAGCCGTGGAATCGTGGTGGCACTCAGGCATGTCCTGTGCTGCAGTGGCTCGCTGGGGACAGGGTTGCTCCCCGTTACATCGCAGTGATGCCAAGGGAGGATGCTCCGTGCTGGGAGGAAAACTTGCTCTGTGGGTTGAGATGAGGCAAAACTGGAGTTGTGGGGTGAGGAACAGGCTCTCCACAGCCGTGCCCTGCCACGGCAAGAGCCAGGCCAGCAGCTCCGTGCCGCTGCCGAGGGCAGAACCAGCTCAGCCGGGCCCTGCCGCTCGCTCCGCTCGTGCTTGAGGTCAGCCCTGCACCTGCCAAAATAGATGAGTTAATAGCAAATATGGTGGTGGGGATGGGAACCAGCGAAGGGACTGGATAAATAATCCCCGGGCCAAGACAAACCCGGCATCTGCCTACGGAGCGGCCGTGCATCCTCCCTGCTACTTCCCACCGCCCCGAGCTCCATCCGGCCGCGGCGGAGCCAAAGCTCCCGTCAGAGCCCCGGGGCCCATCGAGCTGCCCGCGCCCGTCACCCGCTTCCTCCCGCGGCATCCGCGGTGGGAGCTCCGGGGCACGGGGCCGCCGCCTCCCCTCTGCCTGCAGCTCATGCTATTTTCCAATTAGTGTCTGCAGAGGGGTCATTAATGAGGTCATCACTGGGAGGAGGAGGAGGGGGGGGAAGGGATTATGGACACATACGCTTTGCATTAACCACCATCACCGGGATCTTTGCAGCCTCCTCGGGGAGGGGGGAGATTTACACAGCTGGGAGGAGGCGCGGGCGGGCGGGCGGCTGGCTCTGCCTTCCTCTCCCGGGGGAGGATGAGCCCGAGGAGAAGAAAGGAAAGCTGGACGTCATGTGTTTACAGAGTTGGGTGGGAGGGGAGGGAGATGGCTGGGGAGCAGCCGGCCAGGCAGGGATCTGGGGGGAGCATGCTGGCTCCTACCTTGAGCCCTTCCTTAGCTCATCCCAGCATCTTATCTCTGATCTCGACCCAACCTGCCTGCATCCCCTTTGAGTCAAAAGAAAGAGAAGTAGAACAGTGTGTTGTGCCCAGGCTTTGCCAGTGCCATGGGCAGGAGCTGAGCTGCAGAAGGGTCAGGGTATGTGCCCACCAGAGTCCACCGGCCCCTCCATTGCCCATCCTGGGCGACCTTTTGAACCAGGACAGGAATTCAAGCCCCTGTCCTGACACAGGCCCTGCTGGCTTCTGCCCATCTCTGTTGCCTTTAATAAAACAGGTATTAGAGAAGCGGAGTCTCATTTCAGCCGTCGGGTTTGAATGGCTGCCTCCTCATTTTTGAGCAGAGCTGGAAGGAGAAGTTGCAAAACATTAAGCCCTTGTTCTAAGCAGGGGGATTTGAGGAGGGTTATTGGCATCTGCAGGACATAGCTTGGCTGGGATGAGCATTGGAGGAAGCCATGATCTTCCTGCCACTGCAGAGAATGTCCCTTTATGCCTGGCTGCAGCCCAGGTGTCAGCCTCGCTGCCCTGTGGGTAAGAGGGTGTTTTCAACACCTCCTTTCCAAGACAACAAGTTTGTGGGGTGCTCCTGGGCTCTGCTGCCTGGCCACTTCCAACTAGAGCTGCAGCCCTGCCTTGATAATTCTTAGTGAACCCTCAGCCTTGCCAGGGGCTGGGGCACAGTGCGAGGCACCCACACTGCTTGGGCATCCATCCACCTGTCCATCCATTTTACCCAAAAGCAAGGGATGTGGGTGTGTGCTGTGCTGTTTGGGGAGGGGGCTGTTCGGGAGCCCCTGGCCGTGCTGTCACTCAGCCTCTCTCCTGGCGTTCCCGGTGATGCTGCCGGGGCTCAGTTTTCCCCTCAGCCGTGGCTCTGCAACGCTCGAGTTCACAGGACGTTTTCTTTGGCATGGGGCCCCTCGCTTCCCAGCCTGACACCATCACCCAGCCCCGGCACCGCGGGCACAGGGGGCAAGGGGCGGCCACGGCACAGATTTGTCTCTGCCCGAGCCCGGCATCCTGGTTGCTCTGGCACCTCAGGGCACTGGTGAGTTCAGCTTAGACCACTGTCCCCAAAAAAGCTCTAGAGAGAGCAATGGGCAGTTAGTCTTCATTAAATGCAGGTTTTGCAGGGCTGGAGCAGGAGCAGCCTGGGGCGAGGGCACTGCTGCTGTCACGGGGCCACGTCTCAGCCCCTTGCAGCCTTGGCTTGTTAAACCAAAACAGGTGTGAGGGCAGCCGAGCAGCAGAGCAGGGGATGTGAGTCTCCTTACAAGTAATTATCCCTGCTCTGGGCTAAGGTTTCCCAGCTCCTCCTAATGAAGTGCAGGCATCCCCAGCTGGCAACAGGCTCTGAGGGGCTGGGAGCAGGGGCCGGCTGCAGCCAGCATCCCGGATGAGCATCCTGGGTGCTTTGGGTTTTCTGGGACAAGGAAAAGCCCTTTCTCTGTGGTCTGCTGTTCCCTTCTGTAAAATGAGGCCATCAGTCAGGGAGGCTGTATGATCCCTGCACCCACTCCTGCTGGGCTTTGCCTTCATCCCCCACCCTGTCAAGCATTCCCCTTCCTTCCAGCTGGGGGGAAGCAGGTCTGTGCCAGCCAGTCCCCATCCCCTTGGTGTGCCAAACAGCTGTGCTCACCCCCTGCCACCTTCCCTCTGCAGACCTGGACGAGTGCTCAGAGGGCAACGGTGGCTGCCAGCAGACCTGTGTCAACATGATGGGCAGCTACGAGTGCTTCTGCCGGGAGGGCTTCTTCCTCAGTGACAACCAGCACACCTGCATCCAGCGCCCTGAAGGTCAGTGCTCAGCACTTCCACGCCCTGGGCCACCCTCCATCCCTGTGTTTATCAGGCAGGTCTGTCACCTCTGGCCTCTCCTGCCTGGGTTTAGCTGCTGCTGCTGGGTTCTTGGTGTGGCAGGTTTGAAAGTGAATCTATGGCAGGCATGTTGGGAGAGGTGATAAATGTCCTGCAGCATAACCCCCACATGTCCCTTGTCCAGGCACAGCAATACTGAGCCAGGGACATTAATCCTATGCCCAGAGGAATTTATTGATAAATGGAAGGACCTGGAGGTCCTCACACCACCTTGAGACACATCTTCCCTGCCAGGTCTTGCACAGCACCGAGCCCTTCATCTCGGAATCAACTCTAAATTGTTGCCGTCTGGAGCAATCTCTTAGCCAAAATAGGAGGAAATGAGAGATTTTTTTTGTCTCTGCTGATTTTTATCTCTGCTGCTTGGCAAAGCCAGCTGAGTGTTTTTGCTTTCCTCCTTCCCCCTTCCCAGCTGTGTTGGTCACTCCAGCTCCCCAGGAATGTCACCCTGCCCAGGACAGCTGAGCAGCTGCAGTGGCATCTCCTGTGACCCCATCCCTTGCGTGTCCAGGAGGGATGAGCTGGCTGCTCCTTCCTGCTGGTGCCACAGTGGGTGGTTCCTGCTGGGGACAGGGATGCAGGTGCTGGGTCTTGAGCTCAGTGGGGTTTAAAGCCACCGAGAGATGTGGGAGCAGGGTCTCACCCAAGGTGGGAGGGAATCAAAGGCTGAAGGCTCCCAGGTGATTTTGTCCACCTTCCCAAGCAGCTCTGTGCCAGGAGCTGGCCAGGGTTATCCTGTCCCCACAAGATCCTCATTGACAAGGTTTCTCCCCACTGCCATCAACTCCCCATCCCATCCCGCCTCAGATGTCCCTCTGCCACTGCTGACCAGTGCCAGCAGCTTTTGGAGCATTTCTTTGCTTCCTTTTCTCCTTTAGAAGGCATGAACTGCATGAACAAGAACCATGGCTGTGCCCACATCTGCCGGGAGACCCCCAAAGGGGGCATCGCCTGCGAGTGCCGCCCCGGCTTTGAGCTCACCAAGAACCAGCGGGACTGCAAACGTAAGGAGCACTGCAGGGCTGGGGATACCACCTGCCAGGGACCCCCTAACCCTGTCCCCATGGCACAGGCACCTCCTGCCCCTGCAGCAAAGCCCTGACCCCGTGGTAGCAGTTGGTTCATCGAGCCTGAAGCTCAGCATGCTCAGCTCTGTTGCCCTGATGCTTCTGGCAGCCCCCTTTGCTCTGGGATGTTGTGTCCTTACATGACCAGGCTGAAATGGCAGTTCAAGGGGGTCCCAGAGGCTCAGCTTCCCCTGTTCTTGTCCCAGTGTTTCACTTTCCAAAGGGGAGGTGAACGAGGAGAATGCAATTGGCATGTGAGGAGCGCAGGAATCCTCTCCCTGGGGGTTGTGGTGCTCTCAGCTCTCTGATCTCCTGCCAGCATCCCACTGGCAGTGCCAGGGTTATTAAATAGATATGTGTGTGTTTATGCAATTATTTTTATTTTGTTTCTCATTTGCTGTGTGCAGTAAATGTGTAAAATCGCTGATGAAATGCAGGTTTAATCCTAAACTAAATGAATAGCACACCTTGCCCTCTGGGGAGGGCTGGCAGGGATTCCCAAAAGATCCTGTGTCATTCCAAAGCTCAGGAAAGCTTCACCCCTCCCCTGCAGCACTGGATTCAGGGTCAGGGTCAAGCAGACCACCAGTCCCTTTTGCTTGGACTCCACTGGTGGCATTTAGCAGATATGCAGAGGGAAGACATGAGAAACCACATAGCAGCCTGCATGTGCTAAGATCCCACAGGAAAAGTGAAGGGCTTTAGGAATTATCTGTGAGGGAAGGAGGAAGGAAGGGAAGGAGGGAGGGAAGCCTCTGAGGGTACAGATGAGGTGTTTCCAGGCAGCTTTGTGTGCTACACATGGATGGTGGGCAGGGAAGAGGAGCTGGGGCCACGGTGACACTGGTGCTTTGCTCCCACAGTGACCTGCAACTACGGGAACGGGGGCTGCCAGCACACCTGCGACGACACCGACCAGGGGCCCAAGTGCGGCTGCCACGTCAAATTCCTGCTGCACTCGGACGGGGTCACGTGCATAGGTGGGTCAGGCCATCGCCCTCACAGGGGCTGGGTGTGGGATGGCTCCTCTTCCTCCCTGGCTGACTTGTCCTTGGCCTGGTGAAGGTTTTGCCCAAGCCTTGGGCGATTTCCTTTTGCTGAGACCGGGGAAGCTCAGCACGTGTGTGAGGGATGCTGCAGAACCTGAGGGTGCAGGGATGTGTCTGCACAGCCACAGGAAGCACAAGTGATCTTGGTGGTGCTTGAGGGGACACCTGGGGACAGGTTGATGTGCTGGGGTGTGAGCAGGGGTCCCTGCCTGCTTCTGTGCTGCTGAAGAGAGAGCTGTGAGGATGTCCTCATGCTGGGAATTGTTGCTGTCGCTGGCAGCTTTTGAGGAGGGATGTGGAGGGGGCAGGTTTGCCCACAGCAATCTGTTCCAACTTGGTATTGTGGGGCCTTGGCTCAAGAACAATTGTCTTGCAAAAAAAAAAAAAAACCAAAACCAAAACCCCAACAACCTGACAACTCAACCACCCCCAGAATTGTCCTTTTCCTGTGTGTGTTTTCAAATTGTAAAACATCAAGCAGAGATAGAAGTTTTACTGGTTTCATATGCTTGTGCTGTTTAACAGCTGCTTTGATTTAAAAAATGTTATATTTGGGGAGTGATTAAGTCCACAATTGCTTGAGACATTTGAGTTCTTACTGCAAAATGAAAAAGAAAAAGGAACTGGAAGCAAGAGAGGTTTTGGCTGCCCGTGTCCCTGCTGTGCCTGAACAGAAAACCCTTCGTGCTTTCCACAGACGGCTCCGTCCTCCGGGCAGAGGATCCCCCTGAGCCCCTGGTGCTCCCTGCCAGCTCGAGGGGTGTTTGGGGCTGAGCCCCCAGCAAAGCCCTCCTCTCATCAGCTCACTGCTGCTTTAATGTCACTGCTGTCCCCCAGCCTGCTCCCAGGGTGGATCCCAATCCCTCCTGGCTACTGGCAGGCGCTCCCAGCCCCTGGTCCCCGCCGTTCTCCTGTTTGTTCCCGCAGCCATTGCGTCCTGTCCCCGCTCTGAGGACACTCCCAGGGGGTTGTCGCTGTTCCTGGGTGGGGAGCTCTCCTCCAGCAGGGAGCTCAGGACCGCGGGGGTGTCAGCTGGTGGGTTCCTCCTGGATGAGGGGCCCTGCGTGCGGCGTCTGACTTGGGCAGGTTTGGGACCAAGGATGCCCCTGACCTGCTGGGTGTGGGGGTGCAGCAGCTCTCCAAAGCATCTCATGATCTGGGGGAAGCTTCAGAGCAGTCTGTTTGCTGGGAGGGTGGTCTCTGCACTCAGACCCTGCGTACCACACGTGTGAGGGTGGGATTTGGGGGTTTCCAAAACCACTCATCCTCTTGTCCTTGGCCAAAGTCTCCCTCTTTGTCCCCATGCCCTGCATTGTGCTTGCTGGGGAGGCATCTCCCACCAGAGGCAGCACACCCCTGTGAGCTCTCCCCTTGTCCGCCTTTCCAGGGGAAATCAAACACTGCACTAGAGGATTTTAGGAGCAGCACCAGACCAAAGCCCACCACCACACCACGCCTGTCTCATGCCTTTAGGCTCTGCAATCCCTTCTCACAGGAAGGGGCCTGCCCAGCTCCTGCACTCCCTGGGGGATTCCCCAGCCCCACCGTGGGAACACCAAGGGGTTGTGCTTCAGCCTCTGGAGCCAGCAGCTGCCCCGTGGGGATGCCCAGCCAGCAGATTTACACCGAGGTACCTGCTCGGATATTTATAACCAGCCTTTCCTGTTTTATGGCTCGGGCACAGCAAACAGCCCTCCCCCCATCCACACTGCCCCCTTCACCGCCCCTTCCCCATTTCCTCCAAAATATTTCATCATTTCAAGGGGAATAAAGTTTCCAGTGAGGGGAAACGCAAAGTCGTTCCCCGGGCCATGGGCTTTGAAATTGAACGCGGTGTGTTTGATGGGCTGCCGGGACAGGCCCCTGGTCCAGGTTCCCTTCAGATCACACCACGCGGCAGGAAGCACGATCAGCCCCTCTGAGTGACAGTTTCATTAGGCCACGGCCGGTGTTTTTCATTTTTCTGCTTTTTATTGCTGCTTTTAAAAATGCAGATAATGAGGAACATGCCTCTAAGCACAGGGGCCATCACTAATGGCTCCCAACATGTCTGCAGGCACGAGGGGGAGGGGGGGAGCTGGGAGGGGAAGCCAATGACCTTATATATTTATATTTATGCTCCAAAAGCAGCCTTTAAAAAAAAAAAACAGTATTAAAAAAAAGCACATAAAACAGCCCTCCAGCAGCCAAGGGTGCAGTGCCCGCGGGGAGATGCAAAAACAGCTGTCACAGTTGATGCAGATTTTGGCTTTCCAGGAAGATTTATTAGCCAGGGCATCATTGCAGCTCCCTCCCACCTACATTTGGGGTGCAGCAAGGCTATTGCTGACCCCCTACTTGTGGCGAGCCCTGGTGGAGCAGGAGGGGGTGGACAGGGAAGAAATACAGTTAGATGGAGAAGGAAACTAAACCCAGCTCAAGTTTTACGGCTGATTTCCTGACCCAGCCTAGGCGCTTTGCGGCGGCACCGCCGACGCTCCCCAGCCCTGTGGGGCTGGCAGTGCTGGGAGCTCTGGACCTGCACTGACCCACGGCTGAGGCTGAGCAGCCCAAACACACCCAGGATTTGGGCTCGCTGCTGGCTTGGCTGCTAAATCCGAGGGGTGTGAGTGCCACAGGCGGGATGTGTTGCCTTCCCAAAGCCCGTGGCTGCGTGGCTGTGCTCAGGGATCGCCACCTGCCCTGGCACGGGCTGGTTCTGTCCGCAGCCAGGCGAGGACCCGGCTCCCCAGACTAACAGGCTGCACTAACGCTCCTCATAACGCGCTTCTCCCGCTCGCATGGGGCTCCAACCAGCCCAGCACAGCTGGAGGGGGTTTGGAGAGGCTGAGGGACTCAGTGGAATGCTTGGGAGGTGGGAGAGAAAAAAGCCCAAAGGGACAGTTTCCACCAGGCTGGAAATGCAGCAGAGTTGAACTCATTGATGTGTGACACCAACCAAGTTCCCTGCTGGACACTGTTTCTAAATCACTTTTTTATAATGTTAAACAGGGGAGAGACACTTCCAGCAACACGTTATCCTTGAGACGTTTTCTAATGGTAAATATTTTTGTTCTCTCTATCTCTGCGAAGGGGTCTAACCGTAGATGGTCTCTCCTCTGGAGATCATAGCGGGGCTCGGGGGCTGAGCTGCTGCTCTAACCGCATGTCTCACTAACCCTGCCCCGCTGCTGCTTCCAAACCCCACCAAACCAGCCTGGAGCTGGGCTGGGGGGCAGCAGGGAACCCTCCCCCTGCTGTGCTTGCATGAGACGGGGCTCTCACGCTGCTTTGGTGGATCCAGCCCGGTGCCAGGGGTGACAATCTGCTTTCCAGTGGCTGTGGCAGTGGTTGCCCCCACACCCAGGAGGAGCTCACAGTGGGCTGCCAGCAGCTGCGTGGTGGGGAGGGGGATGCTTGTGCCCATCTCTGCGCTGTGCATTCCCAGTTATCCCTTCCTAGAGCCCACCCACTCAAGGATGGTCCCCTCCGGGACCTTCAGGGTGTCCCAGGGTTTGGCCTCGCCACACACAGTGGCTCTCAGCCCAGAGCTGCAGCAATGGCCCTTTACAGGGCTGGGCACCTCCCCAGGGATTTATTTGCATCCCCTTGGGGTCTCTAAGCCCTTCACAAAGGTAAGGTGATGCCTCTGCTCTGCCACCAAGGAAACTGAGGCAGAAGGTGCAGCAACTTGTTCATGGTGGGGAATCTTGGAATCTTGTTCCTGGATGTGCTGGGTGCAGGAAAACTCCTGGCACACCCAGGAGCTGTGGGAGCTCAGCTCACCAGCACAGGGAGCACAGACTGCAGCTTTTGGGGGGCTCTGAAGAGCCTTTCACACAGGGGTGGGAGAAGGGGGAAACCCAGATCCGTGCCATCACCACACTCCAGCCAGCCCAGCTGTTATCCCCTCTGGCTCATGGGCTCTCATCCTTCTGAGATTGTCACTTCTCCGAAGGTGGAGGTGAGGCCAGAGTGTCACCAGCACTGAGGGTGCTGAGCAGGGCGAGGAGTGCCATGGCACAGCAGTCAGGCAGTGACACTGGGATGGAGGAGGCTGGAGAAGAGTCTGAGTGTGTGTGTTTGTGTGTGAAGCTTTGTCCTCTCCCTGCCTGAGCGATGGAGGCCTCACCAAAGCCCTGTGTGGCTGGTGAGTCACGCCAGGCTGGGAGCAGCCCTGGGCTGCCAGCTCCGCCGAACAATTGCTGCTCCCCAGGGCAATTCCGGGGCCCAGCCCCGTGCCACCAACCTCCACTGCCTCACAGGTACCCCAGCAGCCTCCTCCAAGCTTTCTGCAGACCCAGAACAGTGTCCCCCCCTTCACAGAGGGGTTTGCAGTGGTGCTCTGGCCGTGCTGAGCTCATTCCCAATGCCCACCCTGGTCAGCTGCAGTGCCACAGGGTGGGACTGGCTTTAATCTCAGGTGAAATTCCCAAAGGTGCAAAGCAGCCAGGTGGGGTGCCACAGTGCTGGAGGAGGCTGTGAGCACGGTGACAGTATGCCCAGGGCACCACGTTCTCTGGAGAGCTCCTGCAGCTGCTTCTCCAGCTCCATCCCGCTGGCAGCAGCACCTGAGCCAAACCAATCGTCTCATCTCAGCGGTGACCCTGTTAAATCAATCCTCCCCGGGCTGCTTCTGCATCAGCTGCTGGAACAAAGGCTGGCGTTAGACAAATGACTCACTGGCCTTTCAGAAAGTTTCCCTTCCCCGGGGCGGTGTCACCCGCCCCGTGTCCCTGGCACGGCTGGGCCAGAAGCGCGAGGACCTGGCTGGAGGAATAATATCTGCAGAAATCCTTCCCCTGCCGTTAGGTTTTGTAATTGTGCTGGCGATTAATTTCATAAAATGGTCCCTTTTGTTCTCTTATTATGGGACATCATAAAAATAGCAGTGGCAAGAGGAGCACAGAGCGATCCCAGCTCCCGGGCCCCGCGGCGAATGGTTGGATGGTTCAGTCATTCCTGCCCCATGCGGCGCTTGCAAAGAGCAGGAGAACCTGGGATTTGCTCTTTCCAAGGAATTTCTTCAAGGCATTTTCATCTTGGGTTCCTTGAAGCCCAAATGCCTCATTTATCCAAGCAACCAGCCTTCTGAAAGGAATATTTTATTATCCTTTGTGAACAACTTAATGCACTTCAAACCATTGTTCTGGTGGTTAGGGTTGAAATTGAGGATTGATCTCACAGGGAAGCTGTCAAGCTGAAAATGTTTCATTTAAATTAGTGTCCCTTCTAGTCCTACCAGCAACAGCTGACTTTGATAATACTGAAATAATTAGCTCTTTTTTTTTTTTCAATTGGGTTTTTTTTCCACTGATGCTGCCTGCCTCTGAGTGTGTGTTTTAATTATATGATGTGTCTCCCAAATTAGCCTGAGACACTGGACCAGCCACCGTGCCTGAGCAGTGGGTGACAGTCAAGGACTGACAGCACAGGGTCACCCGTGGCTTTGTGGCTCGGTGGCTTGGTGACAGCGAGGGGGACAGGACCCCCCCTGCCACCCCACCAGGGGACTGGGGCTGTGCACTCACATCCCTGGGAGCTGCAGCCTGGCAGGACCTGTGTCTGGCTGCTTTTGCACAAGTGCTTTGACTTTGTCCCTGGGAAATGGAATTCCCCCTCTCTGGAGCTGCCGAAGTGGCCTCCACGAGGCCCTGTTTTGGGGCACAGCAGCCCCCATGTGTTCATCATTTCATGGCTCTGTGGCCTCGTTGCTGCGCTGTGAGAGCCAAGGGAGGTTTCCATGGGCTCTGCAGGGAGGTTTGTACCCACTGCCACTCCCAGGCTGTGGCATGGGGGACATCTAGGTGGCGTGGCTCCCCCAGCTTTTTGAACAGCAGTCCCTCACCCCAGCCTTTCTCTTCCTTGCCATGCAGAGACGTGTGCTGTGAACAACGGGGGCTGTGACAGCAAGTGTCACGACGCGGCCACCGGCGTCCACTGCAGCTGCCCCATGGGCTTCATGCTCCAGCCCGACAGGAAGACGTGCAAAGGTAGGTGGGTGTGAGTGGGGCTGGGGGCTCACTGCTCACCCCTGGGTGCCTCAGGCCCCCTTTGTGTCCTCAGTGCCCTCAGAAAAGGCTCAGGTTTAGCTCAGCTGGACATTGCCCCCGGTGCTCACTGGCTCGGTGTTTGCATCCATGTGGTGGGGACAGGAATCACCCCCCTGCACAGGGACTGGGATGCCTTGCTGCAGGCACCATGCTTGGCCCCGTGCCCCTGGGAAGCCTGTGGGGAGGAGGAAAAGGGGGTCAGGTCAAGTTTGAGGCAGTGGCATAGCCCTTTTGGGGCTAGGGGGGTCCTGTCCCATCTCACTCCTCCCCACTGCCTGAGCTGCCCCCAGGAAGGGCTGGATGTGCAGGGAATGCACACCTGCTCTGGGAGTGTGAGATGCACAGGTCCCTCTTGGGACACTGCCCAGCCAGGTCCAAGCACCAGGTCCCACATGGGGGAGAACACCCCAAGATGCTGCACATCCCACCAGCATGCCCCCCACCTGTCCCTGCCAGGAGGGCAGTCCAGGCTGCTTTCCCTGCACCCCAAACTTGCCCCCCTCAGGGCTGGCCAGTGCCTGCATTGTGTCTTTTGGCAGCTCTTAGAACTTGACCCCTGCTGAAAGGAAAGCCTATCCCTCTTCTGGCTGCCTGTCTACCTGTTGACTGCTTCCAGAGCCCCTTGTCCCTGGTATTTTATCAGAGCATCCACCCCTCTCCAGTTCTGCAGTTTCCAGCAATGTGCAATAACCCAGAGCCACGTCCCCTGTGTCTGGGGTTTTATTATGGCTGCAGGCAGGTTTACAGCTTGCTCCCTCACAGTCATAAAAAGAAACCTCAGCCCCAGCGAGGCAGAGCTGCTGCCCCAGCACTGGGGGATGGAGGGACAGGGCAGGCTGCTGCCTCCTCCTGGTCTCCTTCCATTTCAGAGGTTGTTTCCTAACAGTAAATTTTGATTAGTGGCAAAACAAGCCACGTCAGCCACGTTCCCCTGCTGACCATCAGAGTCCAAAGGGCTCCATTGTCCTGCTCATGGTGGGGACAGCATCCAGAGGAGAGCACTGGGCTCTCCTGGCCGTGCATCCCAGCCGGGGTGTGACCCTTGGGTGTCCCTTGTCCCCACCAGACATTGACGAGTGCCGGCTCAACAACGGCGGCTGTGACCACATCTGCAGGAACACGGTGGGCAGCTTCGAGTGCAGCTGCAAGAAAGGCTACAAGCTGCTCATAAACGAGAGGAACTGCCAAGGTAAGGGGCACTGAGTGCCCAGGCCCCCTGCCCTGCCCCTGCCTGCACTCCCACGGCTGCTGCTGCAGAAGTGCTGCCCCAGCTGCTCATTCCTCTGGCCCTTCCTGTGCACTGCATACATCCTTCAGGGGATTAGTGCTGGATTCAGGCTCTGCTTTGGGGCTCAGCCCTTCAGCCTCAGAGCTGGGAACTTGTGGGCTCTTGCAGAGTTAAAGCCAGCAATTAGAAAGATGCCAGGGTTCCCAGTTCTTGGAGGGCAGGAATGGGGAGAAGATTCCTCCTGCTCACTCCACAGGCACTTCCACCTTTTTCTCCCTATCCCAACATCTTTTACACATCTCCCATAAGCCCAGCAGGTCACTGCTGCCCCCGCAGCCCACGGCCGAGGTCAGCACGCAGGTGTGCATGAGCCTGAGTGTTGCCTCCTGAAAACACAGGGCCGGGGAAGGAGGGGGCTGGCAGGCTCCGGGGCTGCCACTGCTTTCATCTCCGTCCAGGTTCTGTGCTCCGGGAGTTTGACGTGAGTGCAGCAATTAACTTAATGAAGCCAATGAAATGATGCTCCGGCCCACCAGGCTGGGTTCACCTCCCAACCGAGGCCTCCCTGCCCCGGCGAGGTGCCCACGGGGCCGAGCAGACATTGCTGGCACCGTCCCTGGGGCAGGACCTGCCCGCACAGCGTTCCTGATCCCTTCCTGGCATCCTCCCGATCCCTCCCTGCCCTGGCTGGGCAGCAGCCTGGGGCTCTTGCATCCCTCCCGTGCTAGGGACAGGGTGCTGGCCCTGTTTGGCCCGTTTGGGGTGCAGAGGGGCTGCAGGAGCTTGTGGCAGGGGGGTGCTTGTGCAGTGGGTGACAGGGAGCTTGGGGAAGGGAGCACAGGGCTCTGGAGCATCCTGAATGCCCAGAATTGTACTGAATGGTCCTGAATGCCCAGAATTGTACTGAATGGTACTGAATGCCCAGAGCAATCTGGTTCTGGACCCTTGGAGGATTCCAGTGCAGGGTTCCACAGCATCCCAGCACAGCCCTCAGCCTGCTGGAGCAGGAAGGGGACAGTCCTGTGCCCCGGACAGCCCCTCTGCCGTGCCAGCTCTCACCTCCTCCCCTTGCCCTTCCTCCAGACATCGACGAGTGCTCCTTCGACCGGACCTGCGACCACCTGTGCATCAACACCCCCGGCAGCTTCCAGTGCCTCTGCCACAAGGGCTACACGCTCTACGGGCTCACCCACTGCGGAGGTAGGGCTGGCTGGCTGCTGGCAGCCTGTCACCGCCGCGGTGCGGCTGCTGGGGGACCCCTGGGGACACTGCCCACCCCCAGGACCCGTGGGGAAGGTCGGTTCCACGCACACCCCGGGCTGAGGCCGGGCAGGGACGGGGCTCACAGCCAGACTCGCTGGTGTCTGCAACTTCAAACAGAGCGACAGGAACAATTTGCGACTTGTCTGCAGCGGGAGAGAGGGAGAAATCCCCGGCGTTTTTGGCAGGGAGCTGTGACGGGGTGGGAAGGGGAACATCAAAAGGGTTTGATTTAAATTTCACAAGGCAGATAGCTCCCAAGGGCGGGGGCGTGCTGCGCCCGGGAAGCGGGAGGTGGATGGAACGTGCTTTGCAGGGGCTGCCGGAGCGTGTTGTGGCAGCGGTGCCGGCGGCCCGGGGTGACGAGCCCGGCTGCTCCAGTGCTGCCCGGCGGGCGGGGGTCAGCGACCCTCCTCATGTTTCCGAACTACGCGGTCAGCGTGAGCCAGAACAGCCCCTGGGGATGTCTGAGGTGGCCCAGCAGCAAAGGGATTGATGGCTCCCACCGTGTGAGGGGGAGCTGGGCAGGGAGGGCGCTGGCAGGGGCAGCTCCATCCCTGACCTGGAGGATCATCTCAGGCCGGGGGGTCCCCGCTGAAGAGAGCAACCAGGGCTGACTGAGCACTTTTCTAAGTGCTTCCATGTCGGCTCCATCTGCTGTGCCCCCAGCCTACCAGGGGCTGGGGGTGGGCCCAGCCTGGATGGGCTGCACCCCTCCCTGCCTAGCCCCTGGGGACACCGGGAGTCGAGCTGTCCCTTATCCCCATGGAGCTGGCACAGCTGTGGGGAGGTGGCACCGCTGGAAATGCCCTGAGGTGCAGACCCCCTCTCCCAGCTGGGCTTGGATTTATCCATCCAGAATCCCAGCTCTGAGACAATGCAGTGATTCAGTGTCAGAGCTGAGGGGTCCCACTGCCCCTCACCCACTGCCCCTCACCCACTGCCCCTTCCTCTGTCCCCACAGACATCGATGAGTGCAGCATCAACCGGGGTGGCTGCAAATTCGGCTGCATCAACACTCCTGGCAGCTACCAGTGCACCTGTCCTGCTGGCTGCAAGCTGCACTGGAACAAGAAGGACTGTGTGGGTACGTCAGGCCAGGAGCCAGCAGGGCTGCTGGAGGAGCTGGGGGCTTTGGGATGCCAGGCTGGGGTCTCTGTGCTACGCTCTGGCACCTTCTCCTGCCTGGTGAATCCCCCATGAGCTGGAGGGTGGGGGTTTCTGGGGTCTCTGAGCTGTGCCAGCCATGGGCATCCCTGATTGTCATCACCAGCTGGTGCTTGTCCCTTGGAGCTGGTGAAGTGCCTGCCAGGTTCGGTGCCACCACGGGCCACCCTCACCTGCAACAAGATGGGCAAGAAGGACAGCTGTGCCCTTTCCTGCACCTCCAAGGCCCGATTCCTGCCAGGTACTGGCACTGGTGCCACCACCAGCATGAGCAGGGGGGTTCCCATTTCCTTGCATGGCTAAACTGAGAGGGGAGGAGTGGCTACACAGCCAGAGTGCAGGAGGGAGGGATGCTGTTGCTTAGGAGGGCTCACTGTTGGGTGTAGATCCACAGGCCAGGTCCCTGGTGCAGGATCTCTATGGCAGGGTGCTGGGCACCATCCCCCCACAGCACAGCTTGCCTGCATCACCCTGGCAGAGCCAACTCCCCTTACTCCCTCACAGAGTCTGACAGCAGCTACACGGTGAGCTGTGGGACCCCCGTCCTGCGGCAGGGCAGCCAGCACAGACCCACCAACAGCAGCCAGCAGTGCCTCGGTAAGGGGGCTCCTGGGGTGCCCACCAGCCTAGCTGGGCCATGCCAGGTTGCTGAGCACCCACCTGTTCTTTCAGAGACTGTGGCTGCGCCCGTCAAGCAGAAAGCCTCCTTCAAGATCAAGGATGCCAAGTGCCACCTGCACCCCCGGACCAAGGGCAAGCAGGAGGAGGCCGGGAAGGCTGGGGCGCAAGGTGAGGTGTGGTGGAGGGGAGGTGGGGGTGCCTGTGCCCCAGCAGGGATGGGGTGCTGACCCATCCCCCCCCGTGCAGGTGGCTCGGCACCGTGCTCTGACTGCCAGGTCACCTTCGTCAACCTCAAGTGCGACTCGTCCAAGAAGGGGAAGGGGCGCCGGGCTCGCAACTCCCCCAGCAAAGAGGTGACACGCATCACGCTGGAGTTCGAGGCCGAGATCAAGCCCGAGGAGATCACAGGTGGGCACAGCACTGGCCTGACCCATCTTGGGTGCAGGCAAGGTGGTGGGATCAGGGGCACGATGGCATCCCCATGCAGCAAGGAGAGATAAACCAGTCCTCGTCTTGCACTGGATTGGCACATGCTGGGTAGCACTTGCAGCTGAGCATTTTGGGGATGGTTTTAATGCTTCTGAGCTTCCCTCTCCACCCCTCCCTTCTTACTGCATCCCTGTTTCCTCCTGTTCCACCTCTGCACCACCCAGCCAGCTGCAACCTGCACTGCCTGCGACAGAGAGTGGAGAAAAAGCTGAAGTCGGCCATCAAAGCCCTGAAGAAATCCATCAACCAGGAGCGGTTCCTGCTGCGCTTCTCAGGGATGGAGTACGAGGTGGCCCGGAAGCTGAGCGTGGCCCCGGAGCGCCAGGAGAGCTGTGGGCCGGGCCAGCAGCGCCTGGCCAGCAAGTGTGGTAAGGAGCGTGGCGGGGTGACGAGGGGACCCGGCGGTGACAGCCCCCACAGCATCACCGACGTCCCCCCCGGCTCTCAGTCAGCTGCTCGCAGGGAACCTATTACCACGGGCAGACGGAGCAGTGCGTGCCCTGCCCCCCCGGCACCTACCAGGAGAAGGAGGGGCAGCTCTCCTGTGACCTGTGTCCCCGCGGAGACACCTTCGGACCCATAGGAGCCACCAACATCACCGGCTGCACCGGTAAGGAGGGCACGGGGGGAGCTCGAGGCACACTCGGGGCTGTGTCCCCGCGGAGACACCTTCGGACCCATAGGAGCCACCAACATCACCGGCTGCACCGGTAAGGAGGGCAGCTCGAGGCACACTCGGGATGTGCAGGGCTGCAATTTCAACCACTAGGCAGCAGACAGGAAAGTTTTGGTCATCCCCAGGGCTCACAGGAGTTGCTGGTTTGGGTGTTTATTATTTAGAGGGGACCCCCGGAAGGGCAGCACTTGCTCTGGGTGTACTGGTGCTGCCGAGGCTGAGGGGGAGGAGGATCTGGGTATGGGGCAGGAGAGCACCAGGCATGTGGGGTGCCAGGACCGAACAATGTCTGTGCCTGCAGGTCAGTGTCCCCCTGGGCAGCACTCTGCTGATGGCTTCAAGCCCTGCCAGCCGTGTCCCCGTGGGTCCTACCAGCCCGAGGTGGGACGGGCGCTCTGCTTCCCCTGCGGCGGGGGGCTGACCACCCGCCACGAGGGAGCCCTCTCCTTCCAGGACTGCGACACCAAAGGTAGGTCACAGCTGGCCCCCAGGACGGGGCCACCCAGCAGGGCTGTGCCAGCAGCTGACACAGCCCCCTGTGCTCCCTGACCCCCCAGTTCAGTGCTCCCCTGGGCACTACTACAACACGAGCGTGCACCGCTGCATCCGCTGCGCCGTGGGCACCTACCAGCCCGATTTCCGGCAGAATTACTGCATCTCCTGCCCTGGCAACACCACCACCGACTTCGACGGCTCCACCTCGGTGTCCCAGTGCAAAAGTAGGCGAGCTGGGGTGCAACAGAAGGGGGGGACAGGTGTGGGGTCCTCGTTCAAAAGTATTTAAAAGTCCTGCAGAGTTTGGGGTCATTTCAGTGCTTTGTGCATGCAGGCAGGCACGGGGGTGCCTAGTGGGACACTGTCCCTCTTGCCCAGTGGAACACTCCCCCCCTCAGTGTCCCCTGCCCTGGCTCCCAGCTGAGCTGGTCTCCCTGCCTTGCAGACCGGCAGTGTGGAGGGGAGCTGGGTGAGTACACGGGCTACATCGAGTCCCCCAACTACCCTGGCAATTACCCCGCCAACATCGAGTGCACCTGGAACATCAACCCCCCGCCCAAGCGCAAGATCCTCATCGTGGTGCCGGAGATCTTCCTCCCCTCCGAGGATGAGTGCGGCGACGTCCTGGTCATGCGGAAAAACTGTAGGTAACCGAGCTGGCCGCGGTGCTCAGGGGAGGAGCTGGGGAGGAAAAGGCTGGGCTTTGGCAGAGAGGGAGAAAGGTGCATGCCCAGGCAGCAGGAGGGGAGTTTTGGGAATAGGGTGAGTGGGGAGATGAGCAGCACCCTGCCATCCCGGTGTCTTGTTGGATCTCTGTGCTGGGCTGCACACCTGGGCCTCAGCCTTGATTTTGGGGGTTAAATGCCCCATTTGGTGCTTTCCAGAGCAAGGAAGGAATAGCAATTCCTGGTAACATGAGGGTTAGGGGGCACTCAGCCTTGCCCAGCATGGACAATTCCCATCCCTGATGCCACCCTTGACCCAGTAAAGGGTGGGAGTAGCTCTGCTGATGGGCAAGCAGCATCCTGTGTCCCTTTGCTGTTCCCTGCAGCCTCCCCATCCTCCATCACCACCTACGAGACCTGCCAGACCTATGAGAGACCCATCGCCTTCACCGCCCGCTCCCGCAAGCTCTGGATCAACTTCAAAACCAGTGAGGCCAACAGTGCTCGGGGCTTCCAGATCCCCTATGTCACCTACGACGGTGAGCACGGGGATGGAAATGCCATCCCAGCACGCTGGTTCTTCTCCTCCCCGCCGTTTGGGATCCAGTTCACACCTCCTGTGTGTTTGGGGGGAGTGGACCGAAGGATGGAGGCCAGAGGTTTGGGGACAAGGGGCAGCTCATGCCCTGTGTTTTTTGGCAGAGGACTACGAGCAGCTGGTGGAGGACATCGTGCGGGATGGAAGGCTCTACGCCTCCGAGAACCACCAGGAGATCCTCAAGGTGAGCCCCCAAGTCTGTGTTACCCAGGGCTGTGGGGGATGCAGGAGCATCCTTCCTTTCGGGGATGCCTGCTGCTCTCCTTGCACTTGGGGCTTCAGGGGAGCACGGGGAGGATGCTGAACCTCCCTCTGGCTCGGCTTCCCTGCAGGACAAGAAGCTCATCAAAGCTTTCTTCGACGTGCTGGCACACCCCCAGAACTACTTCAAGTACACAGAGAAGCACAAGGAGATGCTGCCCCGCTCCTTCATCAAACTCCTGCGCTCCAAAGTCTCCAGCTTCCTCCGGCCTTACAAATAGCCCCCCGCGCCCCGCTGCCCTGGGCCGCCCCGCAGCCGAGGAAACCCTCTTCTCCCTTCCTTCTCCTTCCTGATTTTTCCTTGCTCCGCCTGGCTCCGGCAGGATCGCCACTGCTCGCCCCCCACGATCTCCCTGCCGCTCCCCGCAGAGCTGCGCTCCCAGCCGGGGGCTCGCTCCGCTCCCATCCGGTGAAGCCGCTCCCCTCTTCCGAAGCAGCTTCTTCGAAGGCTTTAGGAAACTGAAGTAGTGGTCCTTTCGCTGTCCCGTGTCCTCCCTTTGGTTTCCTTTACGCCAGCTCTGTCCCCGTTCCCTGGTGCCACCAGCAGCCCAGGACAGTGTGGGGGGTCCTTGTCCTTGCAGCCCCCGGGGCTGGCGCCGGCTGCGGCCCCGCGGAGCCCTCGCCGAGGAGCGCAGGAGGTGACGCCGTGTCAGAGGCGGGGGAAAAAGAACCGACAAAGCCGACTCGATGGAAAAGGAAATGCAAAGGAGTGATGGCAAAGCCCACCAGCGCGGCACCGTGGTGGCTCTGGCCCGCTGGAGAGCCGTGCTGGTGCTGGGAGGGGAGCGCAGCCAAGCCACGTTCCCGGAGAACAATGTCTGGCTGCACGGGAGAAAACAGGGAGCAAAGGAGAAGGACTTTCAGCCGGGTTCGATTTTTTTTCTTCCCCCCGCCCCCCCCCC